>NW_027281707.1:5000-20090 GCF_046629955.1 Centroberyx affinis | reverse complement strand
ATGATGACGGGGGATCTAAAGTATCCATTTAAAAGCTGATATCAGAGTGATGGCTTCAAAAAGAGAGGTTGCTGGAGACCTCCTGGCCTTCTGACTACAGTAATCAGCTGCTACTGCGCTTGGTAAAACTGGGAACTTGGTATAAATAGAGTGAGAAAAACACTATTCTATTATTTGGAGAGATTCACATACAAAAGGTATACTTTTTCTCCCTTTCTCTCTCTCTCTCTCACACACACACACACAACTTGGCTTATACTATTCAAAGGCCTATATTGACCCCACACTATACACACCCACAATGCAATCAGAACATCCTCCAACCCCTTTAGTATAGATTATATTATGTTATTGATTTAGATTTAGTGCTGAGATTTCCTTATGCATTCAATAAAAAAAATACTGTTGCTTTCTACAGATTAATATCACACAAGAGAAGGGTTTGGAGGGTTTTACAGTAAATCCGTTGTAATCTGTTACAGATTACCACTTAAAGCTCTAATCAATAATGTAACACGTTAGATCAGTCAATTTAGTTATGCAATCTAGTTATTTTTTGGCTAGTTTCATTTATTCTAGTTTAGAGACTGGAAGGTGAAGTGTTCATATTGTCATCTACAAGCAGCACTGATGTATAAAATTATGTTAGTGTTTACTCTCTTTTGCCCCTAAAAATGTTCCTGAGTAATCCAAAAGTATCTGTTATCTGGTTAGTGTGTTTTCATAGTGACTGTACAGGAACATGCTGACCCTACTTTGTAATCAAATTACTGGTCGTGTGCAGAAACTTGTAAACTGAGGCATGAGGAATTCCAGATTCATTATCAATCTCAAGGTGTTTTACATTAAAGACAGGATAAGATATCCTATAGACAGTCTGCTGCAATAATCAAATAATTATTATTCAACCAGAGTTGCACTGGCTTTATGGGATAATGACTGTTGGGCTTCGTTCATGAGGTGAACTGACTGCAAAGCAAGTTCAAGTGCAAGTTAATGTGCAGTTGTGGGTGCGTAAGACACAGGTACACTACTTGATGAATGCGCATACACTGCTTTATTCAGTCTCACATATTTTTATAAATCAACTTTACTCAGGTATTTTTATAAATCAACCTTAAGCATAATGTGAAAAATGTGTGTTAAAGATTCAAGATTCTAAGTCCATTTTTATATATGACACCCATAATGTGGTTCTGTAGTGGGCCAGTACCAAATATGTCGGGGTGCCTTACCAGTGCGTTTCTATCATACCCAGACCAAACCAAACCGTGAAATAGCTCCAGTCTGTTCCATACGGTGCCAGTTAGGGTACGGTACACTTATGCAGTGGAAACAATCATAATAAATAGCCTGAGTGGCGAGCCCAGACAAAAAGCACCTTGACCACATCATCAGCCCACCAGCGGTAAGTTCAGCCGCAAAGCGTTTCCAATGCTAATGCTACCCAGGGCCTTGGCTCGGCTCGCTTTGGGTAGCTCCTTCATCACTGCGGCAGACCGGGGGGAGGACTTTATTACAGCCACAGCTCGTTAGCTTGAGTGGTCTTAATGAAGCAGCGTGGCGATCAGACAGAAATCATGCTGCCGAGGCCCTGCGTCATTACACCAGCCTTTAATTATGCTGATATATGGCCGGTCCAGGCCTCCACACCGCGGAAATTCAGCAGAGTCCGCCGGACTACAACCTCCCACACTCTCTCTCTCACACACACACGTATGCATATTCACACACACACACATTCATACACACATGCCCACCATTGCACTCATACACAGTAGGGTTTGACAGATACGGGATGCTGTCAATAGCCAATATTTTGATATTCCATTTTATTCTTATCAGGTTGGAAAAGCCTCTGAAACAGCATTTAGACCATTATGGGACACTAAAACACTCCACTGAAAGCAAAACTAATTAACGAATTATCTTATTTTAGGGTTACCTGGTCCTTAATCACACCTAGTCAATGGCAGGAGAAACTCTGGGATACACTGGGGTCTTTAAATGAAGAATTAATTCACTAAAAACATTATTGAACATGCATTACATGAAAAACCAAGTGCAGAGAAAATCAGATTTCACTGCAGGTTTTACAGACTGTTTTTATGTAGCTGTGGCAAGAGAGGAGCCTCCATCATATCGGAGGTGGACGATATCCGATATTTAATAAAAGCCCAATAACCCTAACGCACACACACACACACACACACACACTCACATACTCTCATTCACTCTTTCTCACACACACACACACATACAGTCACAGCGTGGACGATGCTTTCAGTCCCGGCATACTTCACAGCAGGCGGGAGGGAGAATCTCAGGACAGAGAGGGAATCGAGGCCAAGTCACGGTGAGATCGGAAGAGCAGCTTTGACTCGGCGACAACGGTCTTGAAAAAGGTACTGTTGTGTCTCATTACTATTCATGAGTTTACTTCAAAATGTATTCTCCCACCGGCCGGGGTAGGGGAGAGAGGAGGGCGGGGGGGGGGGGGGGGGGGACTTCTAAAATGGCCCTCCAGGCTTTTCAAAATGACCCTGCTTCAGACTTTTAAAATCAAACAGTAATGGTAAATAATTCTTACCTGCTTGGAGTAACGGAAGGGTCAAAATAGCTCGGATACTTTCAGGTAAAAAACATTCAATTGCCCGGTGAAAAGTTAAAAAAAAAAGTCCCAGATCTGCCTGACTTCTACCAACAATATGACAGGTAAGTGAGAATTTCTACATGTAAGAGATGGTTAAAAGTACTATGATGAAAGCTGCTTGGTGATTTTCTGGACAAATACTCTGACTTGGAACTGAAGTAACAGCACTTACACGAGAGTAAAAGTCTTCCTCTACAGTCTTCTTTCCGCTGCTGCTGTCCTGTGAAACATATTCCACTTTTCATTCATTTGACTCAGAGTTATGGTAGCTATATTGCGCCATGCTCCCCTACCTCCTTCATTATTCAAAATGAACAGAAATCCAGTTATATAATATGAGGGCAGAAGTTCTTGTGAGAATTGGAAAGCTCAGCACTAGACATCTCCACTCTGTGTTAATTGGTTTTGCTTTTGAAAGGCCATCATTTTCTTTCGGGCCCATTAACCATAATGCTCCGGAGTCCAGGATTAGTTCCCACTGAGTAAGACTGCTGTGTTGTCGTTAAATTCAATTTAACGGGGCACCCACCAATGCTAATTACTGCTAACTCCGCTCACCGCCCCGTGTTAGCTTGGTCACCGTCCCCGTGAAAAGATATCTGCAGCGATTTGCCTTTCCTTCGCCTCTTGACCTCTTGCTTGTTGTTTTGTTGTGTGCGTTAGTCTGTGGTTTACACCTGTGAAATATTTGTCAATTCTTCTGTTGATTTCTTGCATTTTAAAAGTGCCTTGCGCTAAATTTCCCTTCATCAGTATCCATGAAAGAAAGCTTATCCACCCATACACACATGAGAGACTGCTGGTTCAATACTCAATACTGAGCAGGGACAATTAAAGTAGTAACCTGCAAAACTTTTGTTTATATATTGTCTTCATCTTTGTTGCTCAGTGCTCATTGCTGTGGTGTTTCTGCACTGCACTTCCCACAGATCACCTGTCAATCAAACAGTGTGGGCGGGACTGTGTGATGTATTTTTTCCTTGGATTTTCTGTTGCTGCACTTTGAGTTTCTCCTTTCTCTGTCTGTTCAGCCATGGTGGCTATCGCTGCTCATGCTAACTACCCAGTTCTTCTTCTTCTGTTTATTCCAAACAAACTGGAAACATAAAACACATCACTTCCTGTGTGGCAAAAGGATTTTTCCCAGGATAGAGCTATAGAAAATGTAAAAGCTTTCATGAACTGGATAAAGCTTGCATCACTATTGTCTTATATCATTTGGTGAGAGAGAGTAGCAGAATGGACATTTATTTACATGAAAATAACCTCCATATATGTGTCCCAGTCTTCTCTAAGGATAAGTATTGGAAACTAATATATGCTGTGATAAAACACTCCGTGAATCTGTCCTTCATACATTATTTGGATATCATTTTTGTCAAATATTCATGTACCATTTGTCAAGACTATTGCTGCTGCATAGCTAAAAAAGAAAAAAACATGAAATGAGTAATATGTTTTTTTTGACTGTCAAAATAAAGTGTGATCTCTGCTACAGCCGATGTCCCCAACCTGCTCGCTTCAATGTAAGTCACTCTGGGTTCAGTTGCCTTCAGTGTAAACTACAATAGAGTACTGTACAGTTTGCACACACTGACATGTCTGGAGTTTGCAGTCTGCTGCTTAGAGAAACCTCACCTTTAATATTAATTCTCCATCCCATTTGGCCACCTGGATATGCTAAAGAAACGTTTGCGTAGGGCCTCAGGTAAAAGATTCATTATTCAACCCCAGGAAGGGGCAGGGAAGGGCCGTTCAGATGGCTTTTACCTAACTAACCCCCTAAAAGGCTCCCAAGAAAAATACCTGCATTACAGAGCCATGCTGTGGAGAAAGTGTACTCACTATAGAAGCACTCCCAGTACCTGAATAAAAGATGAAATATTGAACACGGACGGTGGGGTTCTAAGTTTATTATTTAGGCCAAGATGGTCTAATTGCCCTAATGCAATGGAGAGTTGATCTGGATTTTTTTTTTTTAAGTTTCCAGACCTCCACTTAAATGCAGGATTGTGAAGGGACCACTTAACTTTACAGCGTAGCTAGAGATGCAGTCAGGTCTGTGCTGTACATTCAAGGTAGGGACATTAATTACTTTTTAATTCATCAGGAAGGTTTTATAGACTCTTTAATTTTTCAGACCTAGGGCTCTTTACTTACCTGGGGCCAAGACTGGCGGGGAGGAGAGAGGCTATTTGATGTAAGGGATTTTAAGAAAGCGATCAGGCTGCCTTATATTGAATGAGTAAAGCATTGGTGCCTTCAGAACCAAATAAACTGTCCGGAGTGAGGAGTGTGTCATGAGGTCGAATGAGGGGAAAACACAGAAGCACTTCGATAGATCTGAAATCTCTGGGTCACACCAAGCAGAACTTTCCAGATTACAAATTGTATCTTTCAGAAAGTATTACTCATATTTTCTCTGTGTTGGGGATTGATTGTATTGTTGCTTCAACAGAACACTTTTCTATTTCATCAATTCGTTTTAGGTTGGTTTGAATATTCCTCAAATTTTTTAACCCTGTTGGCAAATTTTCCAGTGCCATAATGTACATTTAGAACACAGATAACAATACATGCATGGATGCCTAACTTTGTCTAAATGTGGGGAGGCAAAATCTGAACAGGGCAGGGGGTCTGGGGGACCTCACACAGAATTTTTACATAAATATTTTTATACATTTGGTTTGTATACTGTGATGCTTGATTCTCAGTGCTACATTAAAGAACCCAATTCATTTAAAGAGATGCTGTAAACACAGGAGAGGCGTCTGCAAAGGCTTCATTTTCATTTTGTAAAATAACATTATTAATTCATTTTGAATATCATAGTTCTTTTTTTTTTGTTCTCTAACATCCTTTTGCTTTGGCATCCTACCTGTTGCTGTTGTTCTGCTGTGCTGACACTGCTAACAGTTTCATCTTCGATAATCTGTTGAAAACATCTCACTTTAGCTTTGCTAGATAGCTTTCCATATGTTAAACAGTTTCAGAGAGAAAGAGCGAGACCTTCGGCACACAGAACACGACATGGAACGTTAGCCGACATAAGCCAACTCTCTCAGTTGTTACCTAGCTGGCTAAACTTTCTGCCTTTCATCTCTGGTGGTTATACAGTTAAGGTCTTCAGAGGAACACACCTGTGCTATTTTTTCCTTTTCTTTGCCCATAAATTGTGCAATGCTAGCTGGTGTTTCATGGTTCAAGCAATTATGCTGCTGTCACTACATTCACAATCGCATCGTCCCATCGTCTGTGATACATAGTGCAGACTATTTTTAGTGCAGGTTCCTGCCAGTGATCATACCCAACACCAGAATTTCATTTATCAAGTATGGGAATATGGTGTCGCACTTTTAATTCTGTTGCAGCCCCAATTTATGAATTAAGCTAATAATCAGTGTATCTTTACTTAAAGATATTGTCCATTGCAACTTTAAAAACAAGTATTCTCCTAATGTTCCGAGGTAATATGATATAATGATAATGCCCTAAAAGATTTCCATTTTCATAAATGCTACCAGTACTAATTCCTAACTGGGACCAAAACAAGAGTGTTGAACCACAACACACACACACACACCACTACTACACTAGTTTACAGAGGAAACACTGCGAGTGCTTTCTGCCCCAGAAGGAGGCCTAGAAAGAGAGAGAGAGGAAGAGACCAAACCCAGTGAAAGAGAGGGAGAGACCCTGGCATCACCTCTCACAGCCCCTCCCTCCCTCCTGGTGTGGTGTGTTTGACATTCCTCGGTAATGATGGGAATTTTCTCCCTTCTCCTGGCGGGAGTCACCCCTTCCTCCCCTCTCTCCGCCGGCCCGTCCCCTCCGCGCTGAGACCCACACAATCGCTCCGCGCTGGGACCTGTGAAATCCCTGCACGCCGGGGCCCTATGAAATCCAATAGAAGGGCTTTTATCCCCCGAAGATACAGTACAAATCATCATTGGTTTTATCTCAGCTGGGGATGTCGATTTATCTAAATGAGCTTAGTCCCTCTAGCTGCCTGTCAGAGCTATTTCTCCCTCTCCGGCGGCAGCCCCACCCTGACACCCTCCCTTCCTCTCATCTTTTTCCTCTCTCCTCCCATCTCTCAGCTTTTCTCTTCCTCCTCCCGCCCCGCGCCGCTCCGCTCCGTCGAGGTTTAGATCCTTTCGATCTCTCCGTCCTTTGTTCTCTGGAGAGAGGGAGGGGACAGCGGAGGACGGGGCAAGTAATGGGATTGGTACCCTATACTGGGCACCAGTTTTGTTCGAAGCCTGCCTTACTGGCCCAGAGACAAGTGTGTGTGTGTGTGTGTGCGTGTGTGCGTGTGTGTGTGTGTGTGTGTGTGTGTGTGTTGTTCTGAGGTCCTTTAGTGTGCAGTGGAATGTACTTAATCTGCCTGCCATCACAATGCAAATGAAGCTCTCTGGTCCCAGCGGGGAGAGACTGTGTGTGTGTGTGTGTGTGTGTGTGTGTGTGTGTGTGTGTGTGTGTGTGTGTGTGTGTGTGATGGAATAGCCAGGCCCATGTCAGAGGATGCAGGAAAACTCTGGAGGGAGCATCAAAGACTGGGCAAAGGCTTCTGTCACACCAACACAATGGCTCAGGCCCAGGTCCGGTTACACACACACACACACACACACACACACACACACACACACACACAAAGGTCCATTGCAGCAGACTGAGATACGACACCATGCAGGTGAGGTGGGGGGCTGACAGTGGCCTCGTATCCCCTCTCCTCCCCAAAGGAACGAACCGTAACACGAGTTTTCTGCTGTTTACTGTCAGTTATGTGAAGTAAAAGTCCAGAGAGTCTGGTTTACTGGACAAGTAGGAGTAAATACTCAAGTAAAATAAAAATAGAGGCCTAAAAAATTGTCAAATCATGAAAAAAGGATTGTTGTAGCTATATGTGTAGATTCATTTCAGTCATCCAGGTAGTAAGATTTCCCCAAAATATATAAAAACAAAATCCACTGGACGTAAAATGAAGAGTTGAAGACATTCCACTCATCCGAGAGGCTTCATCAGCTCTTTTTTTGTTTTTATATTTTGATTTTGTTTTTATATTTTTTAGGACATTGCTGTAACTAGTTAACTTGCTACTTCTTCTCTTTCTTTATCCTTCTCTGCCTGACCCAAATTATTTCCCTTTCTCTCTCTCTTCCTCTCATTCCCCAGATCTGAGATTGCCTATTAATTAGTAGGAAATGTTTTTATTGTTGTACTATCTATACCGAAATGTGCTATTGCTGTCTTGGGCAGAGGCTTCATTTATAACAAGGTGCTTAGATTGAATCTTTAACGTGATCTTGAGATCATTTCCAAATTTACAGCTGATTTATATAAATATCTGAGACTGAATAAAGCTGCGTATGCTCCCTTAATTAAAGTCATTCACACTTGTAATATATAAATAACAAACTTCAATCTCAACATACACAAATGCGCTTTGCAATTAGTTTGTCTTGTGATAATCGGGCTGATAATGAATCTTGCATTCCTCACGCCTCAATTTACAAGTTTCTGCACACGACCAAGAACTGGCTGTGCAGACTTAAGATTCAATTATAAACCTGTCAATTTTCTTCTAAGATTGAAGAATGATTTCAACACAATGAATAATTTTAGGCCACTTCATATGAATTAAAGTATTTATGCAGCACACACATGATGCTGCAATACTTCAGCCTAACCAGCAGCTAATGTTTGTCCGTCAACCGCAAACCTTATGCAGAGCCGCAGCCGTTTCCATGTCATATTGAGGTTTTAAAAATAACTTTGTTGTGATTTTCTGCGTGCGCCACCGGGTCAGATTAAATATGATCTTAAGACCTTTCTATAAATGAAGCTTCCAGGTCTTCCTTGTTAAAGAGACCCTTGATCTCAGAGGAATTAATCCGGATAAATAAGAGGTTTTGAGAAATGAGTAAGTAAAAATTGTCTCCTCTCTCTGTTTCTCACTCAACTCCATCTTGTCCTCCTCTCCTTCAGCTCCCCCGTCTCTCATTCGCATTCTTAAGATCAAGGTCAAGGTAGGTTTTATTGTCCCAAAGGGAAATTAGTTTTGTAGTCAGGTTATAGGAAATACTGTCTGCACATGGCAACTAGAAATATATCCCGGGTGCAAGGGTACAAGCTCAAGTCAATACCGAACAAAGGAAAAAGATTATATACACACTGGATCTTGCCAGACAGAGACATGCATTAGGCTGAAACGTTGCAGGAAAGCATGCTGGGAGCAAGATTCAGTGTGTGGGTATTGCTGTATCCTTTGTTGAGGTTAAATATGGCACATACATCATAGACAATCAAAATACGTCATCCACATACAATGAAAATTCATACGCTATACTGTGCATCTGGTTTTTGCATAGAACAAGAGGCAGAAAGATTCAACAAGACGTGGGAATCAGAAACTCACTCTGGCCTGCGACAAACTGCAGGCAGAAAGATAAAAAGCATTGAAGAGGAACTGAAGAGTCCCGTTACAAAATGAGATATGCATGATTTGAACAAAGCATCACTTTCACTCTGATGAAATTATTGCTGACATGCGAAATAAATTCACTATGGACTGTCAACGAAGTATTAGTCACCGTCTGCTTTTCTACCTAAAACTGTTCACAATTTTTGAAATGAAATCACGCAAACACGCAAGCAAACATCATCCAAATTGGACGTATAATTATATATTTTAGAATGAAACTACTGAACTTTATTAAAGCTGCAGCGGCTGTAAACATGAAGGCACTTCACTCCTCACTCCTGAACTCTCGTTTCATCGCTTTGACAGTCAAAGGTACAAAAATGTGGCCAAACCTATTAATAGTAAGACAGTTAATTAGATCCAAAGATTAATTAACAGCTTATCTAATCTATCAAAGGGCTAAAGATAACTATCTAATTAACAATATGAGTGAAGAAGAGCGACAAAGTTTGTCAAACAAAGAACTCCGCCGTTAGATAGATATCAGGGTGTTATCTTCAACCACCTCTCTCTCTTTCTCTCTCTCTCTCTCCCCATCTATTGCTCTCTATCTCTCTCGCCCCTCTCTCTTTCACCCCATCTCTCTCTATTTCTCTCGCTCTATTTTTCACCCTCTAATTCTCTTTCCTTCCCCTTCCCTTCTCTTCAGCTTGCACTCTCTCCTCTTTCTTCCCCCCCTCTGTCTCTCTTTCCCTCTCTCTCTCTCTCTCTCTCTCTCTCTCTCTTTCGCTCGCCCCTCTGCCCCTGATGTTTATTGATTGCCACAGTTCATACAAGAGCATCCCTTAATGTGCTTGCTTTCATGTCCTGCCTTTGTTGCCGGGGCCGCAGCCCACGATATTGCAAATTGATCCGTCTCTCCCCGCCACCCTTTGTCAGGGTTTGTGAAGTGAACTACTATTACATTAGCCCACTCTCCTCCACCTCCTCCCCCCCCCACCTCCCTTCTTCCCCTCTGTCTTCCTTTCACTCATTCTGTCTCTTTCTTGTCATGCGGAGGATGGCATCGGCATGGCTAAACACTGGTTTGAGAGCTGATTAGCGGACCGCCGCGCCTGACTGGCTGCATTGATGAGCTCCTTGAGGTTTGATGATGTAGCCAATAAACGGACACTTTTGATTATCTGACCTCTGACCTTTTGTGTAACACCCCCCCCCCCCCCTCCTCTCCTCCTCCTCCTCCTCCTCCTCCTCCTCCTCCTCGTCTCCTTCACGCCTCCTCTCTCCATTGTCCTCCTCAGGTGACGGCTTGAAAATGAGGTCACGCTCGTGTGAACACAAACAAGGGCGCTCCACCCTTGAAAGGTCTTGGTACGGGATTTTACCGCCTCTGGAAAACTTAAGAATGAATGAATGAATGATTTTATTCTCATGTCACACCTCGCTGTATGACACATTATCTTGTAAACATAAAATCGAGCTTTGGGTAAGGAGTGGTAGTGGCCCTCGCTGGTGCGTCCTTGCTGCATATGAGTATAAGAAGTATACATATTTAAAAAAAAAAAAAGTTTTTCTAAAAGTTGTGCGAGTGAAAGCTCAGGGATGGGAAAGTTTGATGCGAGTTGTGATACCCCGTCCCTTCAGGCATTGGAAATGAGTGGACTCCGAGACGCGGAGACAGGCATCCAGTAACAGCTTCTCTCTCCACTCCTCTCCTGCCCCGGACAACTTGGCAGGAATTTGGAACGAAGACGAAAACTCCGGCGCTCTTTGACGCGCCTGCGGTCTGACTTCCACGCTCTCCTGAGCCGATCAACAGCGATTCCTGACGTCTGCATCACTGACAGGGTAATTGCCTCATGGAGTGTTTTCTCCCCCCCAAGCTTGGGGCAGAGTGCCTGTAATTAAGACTGGATGCCCAGGACCACACGCACCCCACCCCACCCCACTCCACCGCATCCCAAAGCCACTGTTGTCATGGTGAGAAGACGTCAGGGGGGCGAAGAGGATGCAAATGGTTGCGGTGATGGTAGCAAGGGAGGGGGAGGGGGGTGGGCGATGTACAGGGGGTTGGTTTCAACTGGGTGGGGGGGTGGGAGGGGGTCGGAGAGGAGGGGGGGGGGGGGGGGGGGGGGGACTGCGGCACAATCATCTTGATTTCTTGTGCTGAACGATTACATGCCATGCTAATTGCTAGCAGAGGGATCTTTAATAAATATTTCATTCGGCGCGGCATCATTACTGCCTAATGTCGTTATTAATCTCCGCCGGTAATTTCCACTCAGGAGAAGCTCCTTTGTGTGGGGGAAAGCAGTGTTTTTCCCCCCACGAACACACAGAGAGAGAGAGAGAGGAAGGGGGGAGAGAGAGAGAGAGAGAGAGAGAATTAGAGACTGATACTGAAGAAGTGCCATTACATTAAAGTTATGAGTGGAGAGGGCAGGAGGAAAGAATGAACCGTATAGAGTTAGAGAGAGAGACAGAGAGCTAAAGAAAGAGAGAGAGAAAGAAAGAGAAGTGAACTGAGGCAGGAAGCAAGAGCAGAGCAGGAAGTCGCTATAGTCCATCAAACTGCACTCGACTGGACTCTGTGGGAGTTAACATGGCTGCTGTAATGTTACAGTCACATGTCATTTCCCAGGAAGCCAGCTTGCCCCTGAGTGAGATCATGGCTGCTAATTAGATTTTTCACATGATGGGCTGGTCAGTGTGGAGTATCACTGTCTGGGGAGAGACGTGCAGTGAGATGAGCAGGCTGTAAGACTGTAAGTCCTGTATGTAGACATGTATAAGAATAATAAGCTATCTTTCTATCTATCTATCTATCTATTCAATTATTTACTTCACAAACAACAAACTCATTGCACACAGTTGCATTTTTATTATTCCTCTGTTGCTATACAATAGCTCATCCATATTTTCATCTGAGATCCAGTCATATAATATTCTGTATACATATTCCACCAATTAAAATCAGCTTGCCGTGCCTTGGTGTTGACTGGTTTCGACCCGCTTGGTTTTGGATCGGAGTAAATCCGTGCTAATAATCCTATGTTGGTACACAAAGGCAGAAATACAGTAAGAGCTTTTTTGCAGAAGCTGCCACTGACTGATACTTTGACATTTTGGAATTGATCCGGTTGTTTTTCTATACAAGACATTTGTCTAATTAAGGGGGAAATAATTATAAGAATAAATTCCAAAGTGTCTTTTTAGCATTGTTAGCGTTCCTCATTGAAAACAAAGGGCACAGCTTGCTTTAGCTTTCAGAGGGGAATGTCAAAGTAATCTTCAGTGACTTTTCATAGAAATAAATTTCCTTTTTGCTAATATCTATCACCAATTGATATAACTTAATAGCGATTCAATCTATAGCCTGTTCATGCTGCTGTTCTAAACACCCAGAGTCTGGTAGGTCATTTCTTGGAAAAATCCTCTGCCGCAGAGTTAGTGATGTGTTTTACCTTTATCAAGTCAAGTCAAGGCAAGTCAAATTTTATTATCCCACTAGGGGAAATTTAGGTATTAAAAACATATTCAATCCATCGTAAAATCCAACATGAAAGACAACATACCAGACAGAACACAGAGACAACAATACAATACAGTACAGTGCAAGATCACTTCATGTGAAGACAAAAGACGAACAAATTGCAGAGTGCAGAAAGTGCTTAGTACAATCATTTGTGCAAATTCAGCCTTCTAATTGCAGTGCAAACAAAAGAGTCTTTGATTTTTTATTTTTTATTTTTTTTTCCTGTTTGTTTGGAATAAACAGAAGAAGAAGAACTGGGTAGTTAGCATGAGCAGTGATAGCCACCATGGCTGAACAGACAGAGAAAAGAGAAACTCAAACTGCATCAACAGAAAATCCAAGGAAAAAGACGTCACAGTCCCGCCCACACTGTTTGATTGACAGCTGATCTCTGGGAAGTGCAGTGCAGAAACATCACAGCAGTGATGAGTGCTATTAGCACCAAAGATGGCAACCAAAGAAATACCACAAGGAACATTTCTAACATGCTATTTTAGGAAACTGAAGGACAAATGTATAAACTTTTTTCTCACAATTGAATGTGACTGGCACAAGAAAAACCGACAAAAATCCTAAAATGTCAAAGCAGCCCTGTAAGGCAACAGACGACATGCCCTGTTTCCAGACAACAGACAACTGTGCATGGGTCCGCACCGTGTTGTGCAAGCCGTCTCTTCTCCACGCAGTTTAAGACATTAAGAAGGCGTGAAAATGGCAGCAAGCTAAGCCCTGGGCGAATAGCAAATAGCATTAGCCACCGAGCAGACATTGTGTTTGGCTCATTCCAATATCCATGTGTGCCCGCGGCTATGCTAGCTAACTGCTATCACACTGGCTTATTCACAGACATTTTCCACCGCTTTACTGCTTTTTTAGACCGAAATTCAATCTTTGGTAATAAGTGAATGTGAGATGGAGTATGAGCACAAAGGAAAGGAAAAATCCAAATCTACGTTGGTTTTATCTATCAGTGTATTTCATGGCAATATTCAGAACTTTTATGAGAATAGGTTATGAATGATTTACCAGAAAAATGATTCTATGCTTCTATGCGTGATGTTTCAATAATATATCCATCATGTGTGGCTATAGACAGTAAAGGTTGGGTTGGAGTGGTGGAGGGATGGAGAGAGCTTGAAAGAGGAGGAGAGGGAATGATTGATTAGCTTACAGTAAAAAAAAAAAGAAAAGAAAAGAAAAAAAAGGCTTCAGCTAAACCATCTATCTACCCAATAGAGTCACTCACTCACTCTCTCTCTTTTTCACACACACACAGATGCACAGACACACACACACACACACACACACACACCACAGAGCCACACAGGCGATGGCATTGCCCCCAAAGAAAATAGAGTTGTGTGTACCATCCAATTATCTGTCAGGAGTGAATAATGGCCCCAATAATATATTCACATTGCCGTTGCCGATCAATTTTTAATCAAGCTGAGAAATATGGAGGAAGTGAAGCTAAAATGACCCACCAGGAACTCTCCCATAATGCCTCAGCAGAAGAGTCCCTAATTTTGCACCAATCAAATTACCTACCCCCCACCCATCCCACCCTCATCCCACGAGTGATAATGGTGCCTGCCAGTGTGCGGGGTAGACTAATGGCTGGAGCCGTCCCGTTCTGTTATAAGGGCAGAGGTCAGGGGTCACGGACTTCATCAAGGAATTTAGCCCTGATGATAAAGTGATTAGTTCTTACTAGCTGGCTAAAATGTATACAAAGGCACGAAAATGAAAACGTAGAACCGAATACTTTCTAGATTCTCCCATGGTATGACTCCAATATCTTATAGGGGAGTGGGGGGGGTTGCTGTACTAAAAAGGCACATGTTGGTCATAAATGTACAAGGTTAGTGCATGCACAAAATGTCTGGAGTCTGCTTTTTTCATTTTGGTCTTTATTTATGTCTAGTAACCTTTTTGTGAAGTGAGCTTTTTGTCCTTTTATTTGTTTTAAAATGACATAGATCAGAGAGATGCAGAGACTTGTCATCCAGGATTTAAGCCCTGATGATAAAGTGATTAGTTGTTACAAGCTGCCTAGCACATACAGAATGACTTATAATAAAATCTTACAGCCCGGCACACTTTGTGGATGTTCCCATTGTAAGGCCGCGGCCACACTGAAAGGGACAGAATTATTGACGGATAGATTTCTGTCTGTCGGTTTGTTTTGGAGCGTCAACATGGTGGGAGAGGCAGAAACACAGCAGCCTAGCTTTGCTCATAACAGGGCTACTTCATAGAAAAAAGAAGAAACAGATTATACAGGATGAATTAAATAAGAAACTGACCTGGAAAACCTACAGTCAGCCCAACGTTATACCGGGCTTTCTCCGTTTTATCAGTGTCTCTGTCTGCTTTACACAAATCATGTCATGTAATCTACATTATGGGAGCATCTGCAAAATATGTGCATAACTGTGTCCACTTTTTCATCGTTTCATTTCATTGAGAAGTTTGTGT
>NW_027281706.1:0-28540 GCF_046629955.1 Centroberyx affinis | reverse complement strand
TATGTGTGTGTGTGTGTGTGTGTGTGTGTGTGTGTGTGTGGTGGTATGTCTGTGTGTTTATTTCCTCTCCATGAAATTTCTACCTCGACCTCAGACATCCAGTTGATGTCCACTGAATCCCACTGAACCCCCCCTCCTCCAACATAGTTGTCCTGCCCTTCAGGTTTGTTTATTTTGGGGTTCAAGGAGTGAGCTGTGCCATTCAGTGGAAAAAGAGGGGGTCCCGCTATCTCTCTTTACTTTAGGCTTAGAAAATTAAACAGATGTGACAGAATACACACACACACAAACACACACACGCACACAAACACACACACGCACACACACAAACACACACACGCACACACACATACACACATTCAAACAAACCATAATCTTAGTAATCTTAAGGGAATCAATGTCTCAACCATGCTGGTTGAGTTTGTTTCCATCCTGTTGCTCAGAGCCTGAAGACCTCATATGGTTTTAGTATTAGACACACACACACACACACACACACACACACACACAGTGAGCTTGGGGCAAGTTTATACTCATTCTCTGTAGGAAGTGATAGATAGTCAACCTTCTTCATCTCTGTCCTGGCGTTGCTCTCTCTGCTATAAACACTATACACACATCCATCACGTGTGTGTGTGTGTGTGCGTGTGTGTGTTTCTGTGTGTGTGCGTGACTGTGTGAGGGTGTTTGCAGAGAGAAACAGAGACATTAACAGATAATGTGTTTTTGTTTGACATTTGTTTACTCTCTGTTCCTCCTCACAGAATGAATATGCAGAGACACACTCTCAGCGCCATTAGTCCTCCCACTTTTTCAGTGTGTGTGCGAGTGTGTGTGTCTGTCTGTTTGAATGCCTGCGCTTACATGTGTGGTTGTTTTTTTGCCTTATTAGCCCAGAAGGTATTCCTCTGAAGGTGTGAGCTGAAGTGTAATATTTCACCCAGCATCCCCCCTCTGCACCATGGTATGTTAGGATGCTTAATTTACCCAAATGAGCCTGAACAGATTCATAAATTACACTTAATAAAAGGAAATTTTCTGTTTGAACTTCTCAGCTGAATATCGTGACTAATTGATCACCTTCTGCTGGGTAAACACCTAATGAAGTGTGTCTTCTCTGCCTAGTGTCTTCATTATGAGACACTAGACTAGACTTACGATTCTAAATCAAGGGCAGATGAATAATGTACAGTGACACTAGGGCTGCAACTAACGATTATTTTCATTGTCGATTAATCTAATCGATTAGTTGTTTGGTCTATAAAATGTCAGAAAATGGTGAAAAATGTCGATCAGTGTTTCCCAAAGCCCAAGATGACGTCCTCAAATGTCTTGTTTTGTCCACAACCCAAAGATATTCAGTTTACTGTCATAGAGGAGTAAAGAAACCAGAAAATATTCACATTTAAGAAGCTGGAATCAGAGAATTTTGACTTATTTTTCGTAAAAAATTACTCTAACCGATTAATCGATTGATCGTTGCAGCTCTAAGTGACACATTTACACGCTGTCTGAGCTTCCTTAGGCTCACACATCCCCAGCCTTCTCAGGTGACAAACATTAAACTTTAAAAGCCTAGATAATCAGCCAAACTCCGCTTGTTCATTCCAGCGCTGTAAATAAGAGGTTTGTTTTTGGAGACAATTTATAATTGGGTATGAGAAGTGGTTTGTTTTTAGAAGCGCCGAATCCTTCCGGCGCCAACAAGTATCACAGTGCTGTGTTGACATGGAAGGGGTTCAATTTAATTTCCTGCTTTAACACAAGGGATTAAGGTATCAGCTATAGCAAGAAGTCAGTTAAGATTATATGTATACTTTAAAATAGTATATTATAGCAAATGGGCTGTTCTCCAGCACATATAAGCTGTATACAGCTGATTGAAGTGTTTAAAGGAGGGAGTTTAAAGGCAAGGGGTTTGACAAGTGTAAGGATTTTATGACAGTTTGTTGGGAAGAGGCTTAAGAAGTTGGCAGCGTCACCATGAGTCAGAACATTGTGAAGCGGTGACCACAGTGTTATGGTGGCGACCACCAATGAGCCACAGGTTCTACATCATTGTGGACCAGAAGGCGATCCCACGCAAGGGTCAAACATCAGTGGCAGCCTTTGACAAGCTGTGCAAGGTACACTTTGTCTTCAGTCTGTCCTTCGATGAATCTCTGAGCAGCCTCTACACATTCATTCAAACCACAGTGTACAACATCGATGTGGGAAATGCAAAGGAGAGCCCACGAGTCAAGGAACTTAGAGCACTTAGAGCAAACTTAGAGCAAGAACTTAGAGCAAGTATCAGGTCAAGTGTCCCGCTGCAGCGGGACACTTGACCTGATACGTATGTTTACGTGTTTTATCTGTAAAGTACACCACAAAAGTTGTGCATTGCTTTGTCAGCATGTTAAATTTCACAATGGTTTATATCCGGGCAAAAGATTGCGTTTGTTCACGCCAACAGTGATGCTCAGGGAGAAAATGACACTGACCCTTCATGATCTCAGCCAGTTCATACAAACCTTCCTCAAACTATGCCAACCTCTCCTGTCACCTCACAGATCTCCATTGAGAAGCGTCATTTGTGGTTCAGTTGTGGCTCAATTGCAAGCATCAGGTGTTTCAGAAAGAGCAATTCAAGCTGTTGTCTAATCTAATTATTTTCTGGTTGTTGGTTTTTTCACCTTAAAATCACTACATCTTACAAAACTAAAACTGAATTGATAGCAATGAAGTCTACAGAAATGAAGGCTAAACTGACTTTAGATTAAGATAAATGAATACAAAGGATTATTAGGGTTCCTAGCATGAAGTGTTGTGTTTTTCTTTCTTCTTCCTCTTCTTCTTCTTCTTCTTCTTCTGCCATAAAGATATCTGCAGCTCAGAAACTGTAGAAGCTACAGTTCCCAAACGTGGTGATAGGTTCAAAGTCTCACCCACTACTCAGGCAAAAATAAATACACCAATTGGCCTGATGGTGGCACTATAACAATCCAATTTGTGTTTTGGTCCATGACTTCTGAACCGTAAGTTGTAGAATCTAAATTCTACAACCATTTCCGTCTGACTAGATTTTCCGCCATTTTGAATTTTCTCAAAAAACGTATTTTTGCGAACTCCTCCTAGACCATTGAGACAATCATCTCCAAATTTGCTATGCATCATCTTTGGACTCCCATGATTAAAAGTTATCAAAAGATTTTTGGTACTCCATATCATTTGGCAGCTATAGGCCAATCAATTTTAGGGTGTGGCACATATTTGACAACATGAGCCATAACTCAGGAATGCAAAGTCCAACACTCATGAAATTCAAGACACATCATCAGGTATTGACCCCTGATTAGGCGGTAAGATTTGGAGCATTTAGGTCCATAGGTGGCGCTATTGCAACATTACAACTTTAAACTGCCATCCACATTCATTTTATTTATATATCAGTCATTGTATACAATACAAACTCCATTCAAATTGCAAAATACTCTGTATGGCATACTGATCAACCATCCCTAAGCTAATAATAATGATGACATACTTTATGAGTTATAAAACACGTCAGTCAATGGAGCTCCCTTCACTTTATTTATTATAGTATCTCTCCTAAATCAGGATCATCACTTGCACATTGGTCCACTTCACATTTACCCCAGAGGTCATCAGGTGACCCCGCCACTTGCCGGTGATGGTGAGGGATGGTGATGGTGATGTTGAGGGATAGAGGTGATAGACGTGGCGACGGATATTGATAGGGTTATAGGTAATGAGTAGAAACAGCTGGTCAGCAGGTATCTGAAAGACACACACACACACACACATACACACACGAACACACTTCTTTCTCCTACTCCTGCTGCTCCTCCTCCTCCCTCATCTTTTTCCTCCTCTTCCACTCTTGTCCGCTGCCCTTTCTTTTCCTTCCTCTTCCACCTTCTCCTCCTCTTTCTCCTTCTCCTCTCATTCCTCCTCCCTCTCTTTTTTCTCCTCCTCCTCCCTCTCTTCCTCCTCTTCCTCCTTTGCCTGTTCCATTTCCTTTTCCTCCTCCTCCCAGCACAGAACTTGGGGAAAGGTGACGATGGTGGCGATGATGATGGTCCTGAGAGACCTGGTGCTTATTGGCTGGTGGTGGAGGGGAGTGGAGGATGGCCTGGGGATGATGGGGATGATGAGGATGATGGTGATGACGATGATCATGCTGATGATGGTGGTGAGGTGGCATGGCAAACCTTGCCACCTTGTGAGGCGGCTGAGAGCTTGTCTGCTCTGACTTGCTGGTCATGAAGTCGGCCCTCCTCTTCCTGTCCTCAGTCCTGGATCTGACCCAGCTCTCTCTGGGGTGAAATGAGGAGCGAGAGCTCCTCTGATCCACATCCTCACTGACAGGAGGTGCTGCCAAGGAGGACTTTCCACTGGAGGAGATATATCAACCAATCAATCAATCAATCCATTCATCAGTCAACCACTCACCATCAGCATCAACTTATACAAAGCAGTAACCACACACACACACACACACACACACACACAGACTTACTGGGAGCAGTCGTGGTTGCTGTCACTCAGGTGGCTCAGAGTGATGAATGGATGGCTGAGGACTTCAGCAGGCAAAATCCTCTTTGCTGCATCCATCTCAAGCATTTGCTTCAGCAGACTCACAAACTGGCTCCTGTCCTCTACCTCTGTCCTGTCATATGCAGTCCAGTAGAACTGGATTTGGAAATAAGAAGCTGAGTCCAACAGGAAACCAGATAAATCAACTTCCTGGTATATGGAAACGGAGCTAACGAAGGTGATGAATTTCATCAGTTTAGTCTTGACTTTTACAACACAACACCTACTTCTCTCAGGTCATCCAGAGAGTTGAATGGATAGAACATGTAGTGTGAGCACAAGGTCCCTGTATCACACATGCATTCACCAGGGGTCTAAAAAAAACATAGATAGGACACCTCTTGGTCACTGTCATTAATTTACTGTTATATTTCAAATAAATCCACAGGCACTTTTACATGAGAAGATGTTGTTTAGTTGTTTAGTTGTGGTACCTTGAGCCTCCAGATTTTCTGGCGAGCGCTTCTCCTGAAAAAGGAGGCTGTTTTTGCCCCAGCATTCAGTAAATGCTGCCCTGGCTCTCCCTGGGTGTGGATGATGAACCGTAGCTGGAGAGACAACACTTGATCACATTACTTTAGAATATACATGAAGATCCCATGAGGTTTTGGAGAGGTGCAGCAGTGCTAGATCTATTAGGAATAGAGTAGAAAGGAAGGCGACTGACCAGATCATATTCACTCATCCCGGAGTAGAGGATGTTGCCGAGGAACAGGCCGCCCATAATGCAGCCCAGCGACCACATATCTATTGCCTCGCTGAATGGGAGGCCCAGGATAATTTCTGGAGACCTGAGGGGAGAAGAAGAGTATAAAACATGAGACATGTGACACAGCCTCAGCTACTTATTGACTGTAGAAGACAGACACTAGTATGTCACAAGTGTCAGTGAGGGCTTTAGAGATCTCACCTCCAGCACAGGGGCTGACAAACATGTCCAATCCTAGCCTCAGATCTTTTGATGGCCAAGCCAAAGTCTATTAGCTTGACCCTGATTGGCTCTTGCCGGCGGTCCACCAGCATGACGTTGTCAGGCTTGAGGTCAGTGTGGATCACTCCCACAGCCCTCAAGCTGTTCAACGCCATTGAAAGCTGCAGGTACAATATAGAAATGTAGAGTTTATGCCATAGTTGGACATTGATAAAGCTGGTTTCATTGTTTCAATTGATCTGCAATCTAATAGTGAAAACTACATCCACTGTACCTGCTGAATGATCAGCCTAATCTGTTTCAGAGGCAGAGGGCTGGACTGCCTCTGCTTCATGTAATCCCAGAGGCTGATGTCTAGCTCTTCAAACACTAGACAGGTGCGGCCTCTCAATGCAAAGCGGTCGTACCACTTCACAATGTGGCACCCGTCTAGGTCCAAATGCCGGAGGTTTTTCAGCATGGCAACCTGCGAGTACACAAGGAGTTAGAGATGGTTATGTGATCAATATTTAGTTCACAGTTCACATATGATGGTCATGTGATCAATATTTAGTTTAGTTCACAGTTCACATAGGACACAAGCAATTTAATCAGTGGGTCAAGTAAAATCTGTCCAGCTGGACAAATGCTACTCAAGCAAATCAAGAACATTTAAGTGGCCCACCTCCTTTTCGACCTCACAGCCGCTGACGTCTTTGTTTAGGATTTTCACTGCCACAGTCTCGTTGGTGTCCACTTTTAGACACCTAACGACTTCTCCAAAGGTCCCCTCTCCCAGGACAGCCCGCACCCTGTAGTTGGTGCTGGGGGACTCCTGCTGGTACGAGAGGGAAGGACGTGTCTGGGGGTTGCTGGGACGATAGGATGTCATCCCTGAGGGGAGACGAGAGCAGATGGAGGAAACAGAGAGAAGAGTCAATTACTTTTCACAACAGTTAACGCTTAAACTTGAGATGAGTGTAGACGTATCAGGTTTATGAAGTACTTTAATTTATTTTAACTTTATATAAAAGTGTAACTCACTCTCACTCTTACCTCAGGCTTGGGTAAAAAGCCCAAGCAGTAACAATAAGCTACTATTTTTAATTGCGTGAAATGTTTCAATACTTTCTAACAGTATCACCTTCCCTTTGCTTCAGAAAAGGAAGTCAACTCAGCTCAATCCTGTCCTTCCTGTGCTTGCAGCTGCAAAGCTAGTCCAAGACTAGTTACACAGGAGGTTCAGGGACTTCTATGACCTTCACTCAGAATATTTTTTACAATGTTAACAAAGTAAAACGGCAAAACGAAAGCAATGCTTATCAAACGTTTCTTCTTCCAACACGAACCACAGCTGAGACCTCGCAACTTGTGTAGAACCATTATGATGCAACAATGACCTTCCACATATCCAGAATTCCAATACTTACAAACTCTGTGAAAATGATTCATAGGGCATGTGTATAGTATAATATACATTATAATATATACATCCCTATGTACTTTATATATATGTTCCCAAAATGGCATCTTACTCACGTCATTTCCAACTCATCCTCACACACCCTTTTCCTTATAGAGGCCTGACAGTAGCTGACCTCCCATGACTAGTGGAGCCTGCATCTACTGACCTGCTATTCAACATTTGCATCTAAATGCATATAGCATTAAGGAAAACCACAAGACCAAATGACTGAATTAATTCAAGTTTTATTTTCAGAGGGCAATTATTCTATTATTTTGGATATTGTGATCAGCTGGAAACAGTCACAGGGGAACAGGAATCCCCACTGGAAACGAATGGAGATTGACTTCATAAATCTGAAGCCAAGTTACACTGAAAAACCCAAACTACTATTAACAGCAATAAGTATATTCTAAAACTGAGCATACATCACCGCTGTACCCAGCCAGCCGTGGACTTCTTTACTGTACTAATCAGTTGTATTGATACACATGGAATCTTTACGACGGCACGGTGGCTCAGTGGTTAGCACTTTTGCCTCACAGCAAGAAGGTCCTGGTCCGTCCCAGGTCCTTTCTGTGTGGAGTTTGCATGTTCTCCCCGTGTTTCTGGTTTCCTCCCACCTTCAAAGACATGTATGTTAGAGTCAATACTTCTGTCAGTGCTCCTGACCGAGGCACTGGCAAAAGAACTGGAGATGGTCCCTGGGCGCTAGTATTGTGTATAGGATGGGTGAAATGCAGAGGATAAATTTTGTTGTACTTGTACAATGACAATAAAGGAAATCTTTAATTAGTTGACTTTTTCTCTGTCATATACTATGAATATCTTTGGATTGGACCTTGGATTTTTGTATGTTGATGTTTTAACATCTAAAATCCAAGTTATCCTTAAGATGAATTGCAAATTAGATTCCCCTGAAATACATGGCTAATGTCACAGACCAGTCCCTTTATGTATCAGTATAGTGAACGGTAGTTCACCGGTGTGTGTGTGTGTGTGTGTGTGTGTGTGTGTGTCTGTGTTTGTGTGTATGTAGACTATTTTTCCTTGGAGGGACTGACCAACTCGCATGAGGGCCTGCAGTGTGAATGTTGACAAAGAGTGCGTAAGGAAGAACATGGATGGATTTATTCCAGTTAACCTGAGGTTGCCTGCAGGTCCTTCACACAGGAGTGTGTGTGTGGCTTTGGGTTCAGGTAGAGATGCAGTTGGAGAAGTGTCCATCTGGCTGGTTCATGAGTCCACAGAGCTGGTTGACCTGCTCACTGCAGTTCAGCTGCCCACCACCTCTCCCACTGAGCACAGCTGCAGAGCGCATGATCAGAAGCCAGCTTATTTTAGAAACTTAACAACTTTAGACATTTTTAGAAGAAATAAAAATTTACCATGATTTCTACATTGATAGACAAAAATTGGAACAAAGCTTGCTTGGGAAGAGGCTTAATAGGTTGGCAGCATCACTGTGAGTCAGAACATTGTGAAGCGGTGACCACGGTGTTATTTTGGTCCTCGAGGACAGCGACACGAATGGGTTTTCAAGTCTCATCTCCTCTTCTCTCTTCTCGTCTCCAGGTGAACATGCCGGAGCTGGCCCTGCTGCGCTTCGTGGTATTGGACGACGACTACATCGGCGACGATTTCATCGGCCAGTACAGCGTGGCCTTTGAGTGCCTCCAGCCCGGCTACCGCAACGTGCCCCTGCTGGGCCTGGCGGGAGACCCCTTACCCCATGCCAGCCTGTTCGTCCACGTGGCGGTCACCAACCGGCGAGGCGGGGGCAAGGCCCAGCGGCGGGGGCTGTCGGTCAGGAGGGTGGGGAAGCGAGGGAGGGAGTACGTCACGCTGAGGCACACCGGCATCAAGGTGGTGGATGAGGCATTCAAGCCGGCCGGCGCCCCCCTCAGGGAGGCCACGGACCTGCGGGAGGACGCTCAGGTGAGAGGGAAATAGATTTAATTGTGTGCCAAGGTACCAAAGTAGAGTCAAATACTCTTCTACACTTGTCTACACTTTCTGGCACTGAGTGTATTGTCCTATGTTGCAAACCCCACCTGCAATCCTAACCTACACCAAGTAGGTTAAAACAAGAGCTAACAACTGTTAAGTAGTACCTGGTCTGGTACAAGAGAACAGTGGAATAAAATAGAACCACAAGTGAGCGTGTCCTTTTTAAATTTGATTTGGGAGACTGACAAAATCACATTTTCTGAAAGGGTACAGTCTTGAGTCTTTGCGGGTCAGGTGTCATTCAGCTGTTGTATTTTTAGGTTGCGTTGATGAGATGTCTGGTCAGGAGGGTGAATTGGGCTGGCTTGCATGTCTATGCTGAAATCAGACTCTACCTGAGACTTCTCTGTGGGGTGAGGAAAGAGAGAGAGAGAGAGCGAAATAGAAAGAAAAAACAGGAACGAGAGAGAAGAGTACAGGAGAAGAGAGGAGGAGGAGGATTACACATCATCTATAAATACTAGCAAAGAGAGAGAACCTGGTCACAGCACCCAGCAGCTTATCTCTGAATACACACAATCTCACTCGATCATTCAATCAGACACACACACACACACACACACACACACACACACACACACACACACACACAACATTCGCTCATTCACAAACAAGTCTTCAATCTGCGTGCTTCAATCTCTTTGTCCTTTCCCTCTGACATGAACTCTCCTCTCTCCCTCTGTCTCTCTGCTGTGTGTCCAGCTGTGGGCTCATCTGCCACAGTCAGTTATTATTCATCATGCCTCTGTTCTGTCACACATAAACATACACACACACACACACACACACACACACACACACACACATACACAGGTGGGGCGTGATAATCGCTGGTCCAGTTGGGTCTCTGCCAGGTGGCAAACGGCGGCCAGGTAGCCAGCAGAAGTCTGTACTGTACTACTTTCAAAATTAATAATTAAAAATGATAACAGCTGTTGGTACAAGAACAAAGCTAAGACTGACCTTTTAGTCAAGACCCAAAATGGCATTTCCACTGTCTAAGTTATTCTTTGTCCTTGTCTGATCAGCTTCTGACCCACTTTTGCCTCGCATCACACCTAGTTGAGAAACACCCAGCCAAAGGGTATGATTCATTATTCCAGATTTGTGCCATATTGTCTTCTCTATTGCCAAATGGGCTTAAGCTAAGGCTGATTTTAGCGGATTACAGACAGACTGACTTCCATATTGATTTAATTCACAAGAGAGACAGGAGACGAGAGCAGGGAGGGGAAGTGCGATGTTGTGTGTCACCTTTCTGACCTTCCCCTGTTTGGACTTTTAATATCCACATCGGCACATCTGATCTGATACCCTCTACTTTCCTCCCTCTGCTCTTCCTCCTCATCCCTCCTTCTGTTTCTTTCCCCGTGGCACCGTTTTCCAGAGCGGCACCGTCGGTTTCAAAGAGCAGTGTGGGCTCCCCCCGGTGGCCAAGCTGAAGCAGTGCATCCAGAGCCTGGCCCCACGGCTGCAGAGCCCCGAGGGCACCATGGGGGCCAGCATGGTGCTGAAGGAGGGCTACCCCTGTCTGGAGCCGCTGGCCAGCCTGTCAGAGCCGACACGCAAGCTGCTCACCGCCTACGACACGGTCAGTAAGAGAGCGAGGGTGATGACGTGCACAGCATGTAGTACCCACTTCTTAATTTGCATAATAGAGTTTACCTACTTTTTTAGGCTGGCATACATGTTGATGAGGTAAATTCTTCGTATATAAGTAGTATCAAACTGATGTTTTAATTATATGAGAATAGTGTTTGTTAATGCTTAAAAGGCCAGTGAATTTTGGAGGAAGAAAAGGCCAACAGGCTGTCAACTGAAGGGAGTAAATATAGTCATAACTACAATTTCCTATTGTGATTTTGAAAATCAACACTAGTTTGAACAGAAAGTGGGTCTAGGAAAAGTCATAGAGGGACATTCTGAAGAGATCTGAGATATTTCAATTCTAAAACTAGAAGCGCAGACCTCCGCCAAGGTTCGTGCTATTATTGCTTGTTCGTGAGTCGGATCTGGATCCGCTCCAAAATATAATGGGTTCTTCCTTGGCCCATGCTTCACCCTTCCACGAAGTTTCCTGAAAATCGGGCCAGCAGTTTTTCCGTAATCCTGCTAACAGACAAACAGACAAACAGACAAACAAACAAACAAACAAACAAACAAACAAACAAACAAATGGCACCGAAAACATTACCTCCTTGATGAGGTAATTACATAACAGCTGTCAGTTGGCTACAGTTTGGCCTTTCTAGTGTTGAGGGAAAAAAGCATTCATGAATGCTTTTCTTAAAATGTAACTCATTTGTGTTTGTATTGGTAGTTGGGTGGTTGTTTGCCTTATGATGATCACTAATTAGAGAGCATAGTTTACCCAGCTTTTTTCCTAAAAAAAAGTCAGAAAAATCTTAAAATAAATAATCTAAATTTAAGTCCCTGTAAAGTATTATACAAATAAATGAAATGCGCTTATTAGAGGTCTTTATTCACTATGTAGTGACACTATTTTTTGCACTGTATATCCGCTCTTAGATTAGCCTAATACAGAACAGGGTTAGTAGTACAATATGCAAACACACACACACACACACACACACACACACACACACACACACACACACACAGACATAGACAGTCCTCAAGCATTAAATATGCAGAAAGACACTCTGAGGTAACATGCCTGAAACAGTCACCCACATTCCTCTAGTGCACGCACACAACACACACACACACACACACACACACACACACACGCACACGCACCTTGGCTGCCAGCTGCGTCTCCTCCCACTCCATCTCCTCCTGCATTAGATCAGGATGAATCTCACCCACCTGCTCTCAGCGCTCTGCTATTACACCTACACACACCACACAGAGGGGGGGGGGGGGGGGCTAGGACAAAGCAGTACTTTTTTAATATCCATTACTGAGTGTTGCATGTGGGTGGTGATGATGATGTGTGTGTGTGTGTGTTTTTGAACTGTGAGTGCGAGCCCGGTGTATGACAGAAAACGTCAGCCCAGCAGGTCAGGATGATGCAGCCACAGTTGGTGTGATCTCCAGTCTGTTGTCTCCCTCGTACATCACACCTCTTTGGCCTCTTTGGACACACACACACACACACACACACACACACACACACACACACACACACAGGCACACTCACGGACTTAGTCATCATCACACACCCACCCTCCTCCCTCTCTTCTTCCCTGTAGCCTTCTCTTCTCTCCTTTTCTTCCATCTCTCAATCTCACTTAGTCTTTTCTTCTCGCAATTCACTAAACCCCCTATAGAGCTATTCTTCAGCTCGCAGTTCAGTTCATTTCAGTCCACTCCCATGATGACAAACTGCTCTCCCTGTTGTCCGTGTTTAAAGACTAACTTGGCGCCTGTCTGTCCAGATGATCGCGGCCCAGAAGCAGCTGATAGAGAATGCAGACGCTGTTCAGGAGCGGATCGCCCAGGTGCAGAGAGAAGGTGAGCGGAGAGGGCAGCGACACATGGATGGATGACATGAGGTTTTAGTGAACTGAGTGAAATCGGAGTGATCAGTGCTCATAAATAAAATGACAGCGGCACAGGATACGCCCAGATCCTGTAAAGCTCTATGTTTCACCAAATGAGCGAGTGGAGAGACTTGCTGGTGATTTTTTCCCCTAAATGTGTGTCAGCATGGATTCAACGACAATAAAGGCTTTTGAATATTTGTACCTTCTGAATTGGAGATCTGTGAAGACACATATTTGAAAAACAAATCACAAGCAAATATCTCCTCTTGTAATGTTGTTTACAATAAACCATACACTGGTAACAAATATCCAAGTCCCTCCAAGTCCAAGTCCTGTATTAATACTGCTGGATTTTCTTACCAGTTTCTCTCAGGTGTAGCGCACCTGTGTAGCAGCTGTGTTTACAGCAAAGACAGGGGCTTCTACAGCGGTTGCTCCTGCATATTTCTGGTGCTTCTCTCAGCCTTTGATAACTCCTGACCTTTAACTGCCAATGTAAATGTCACCAGGAAGCCTGAAAGCCTATCTCTGAATAAATATGTAAAACCTTTCCCAAAAAAAACCCCTCCAAGGCACACTGTTGACCCTGGCTTTTGACATTTTGTGTTCCTTGAGAAAATCATTCAAGCGAAGCGCCCTGACTCTTGCTGCTTGTGTGTCAGCTGAACATGAGGTATCGCTGCTCTCTCTGCGGACTGAAGCCGGGCTGCTACTGTGTGTTTGTGTTCGCCAGGCATGGACTTCCATGAGGATCTCTCTCGACTCGGGGAGAAGGAGGGTCTGAAGGGACGCAAGCAGAACAAAGCCGTGGAGAGTTTCACCTGGAACATCACTGTGCTCAAGGTACCGGAGGGCATTACGTGATGTAGAGAACACACACACACACACACACAGCAACAGACACACACATACAAAAATCCAGTTTTTACTGGCTTGAGGCCTGCAATGAATATCACTTATTTTTATATTTCACATATTTTTTCACTTTCATTTTGATGTAGTAACCAGCAAAATCAAGGGAAAAACAAACACTTTAAAAAAACTAATTTGCCTTCACCTGAAATCAATTGAAGTGATTCTAATTAGATCAATTAAAAGGAGTGTTTGACTGAAGCTGTCTTTGTTGCATAGTGTATGCCAGTATACAGTGACAAGGATGGATACTGTACAAATGCAGCACCTGCCCACCCACCCACACACCCACCCACACACACACCCACACACACACACACACACTCATCCCTCTCCCTGTCTCTTGCAGGGTCAGTGCGATCTGCTGCGGGGAGCCAAGATGGATTCCCTGGACGCTCTGAGGCAGCTGGCTCTGGCCTGCGAGGCCTGTGGACTCACCTCCACCTCCACCACCTCCTCGTCCTCCTCCTCCACAGCCGAGCTCCACTACGCCTCCCACCCCTCGTCCGGCCGCCGGGGGAGCACGCACGGCAACGGACGCATCTGACACCCCCTCGGGCCCGGGACACTCGCAGAGATAAAAAGGGAGGGGATAGAGCAATTACTGAGGATTAGAGAGATAAAGAGATATGAGAGACAGAGAGGAAAAAAAGGGAAAGGTCTGATTGTAAAAGGGGAGGCAGATGAGAGAGAGTTGGAGTTAGAGAGGAGGAGTATTTTCTTTCCAGTAGAGTTCATCCCTTTATCCAGTGCAGAAAGTGTCTAGACTAGCCTAGACCAGAGCGGTGTATCTGTTACAGCCTTACTGTGAGTTGATCAGCCGAACAGTGAAAGTCCAGCCTGCAAAGAGGCTTTTCATGAATGTTCTTACTCTGTGATGGAAAAACAAACAAAGCGGCTCCACATGGGCCTTCGAACTTTGGACGTTTCCTCATCGTCTTTCTGACAGAAAGATGCGTCACTCAACAGTTTCAGTCTGCGGGTTTCCCCATGAGAGAGGGAGACACAGACACCTGAATAACTTGTGAGAACCGGGCTGACGTGAAGTTGGTGTTTACGGTTGGACTGGACGGGACGTAATTATTCTCCGCCTCAGCATTTCAACACACCCCCTGGGAACCCCTGTGTGTGTGTGTGTGTGTGTGTGTGTGTGTGTGTGTGTGTTTGTGTGTACAGTATTGCAGACGGTGGAAAGGCTGGGCTGCTGTAAGAGATTGATAGGACAGGTGTTGACCCCCAAAAACAAACAAACTCATGCCGGTGGAAAGTAACTAATTCCAACTATAGTACTTGTAGTTGAGTAGATTTTTAGAGTAATAACATGTTTCAGAGTATTTTTAAAAGTCCTAAAAATTTTACTTGCACTCCAGTTATTTCTACTTTCACTTGAAGGTTTTATTTTTAGACATAAAAGTATTGAATACAATGAAATCAGTACAGTAAAACACAGTTCTCTTGGACTAAAAGAACACAAGTTTTTTGGGAGAATGGTCCATTGGTCAACTTACCTGTTAAGTGATGAGAACATAGACACCAAAATCATCCATGTGTCCCTGGTAGATTTTTTCCTGTGGCGCTCCAGTAGGCCACTAGCATTACTACTTCAGGTGAACACACTTATTGCAGTGATTTTTAGCTGTGCACACTCACCCATCGCCAGCCCAGAAAATTGTCCCTGGTAGTTCAAAACAGTACCTTATTATTGTATCATAACACATGTAAATTTTACCAAAGTCCTACACAAAACTGCCGGACATGTCATTTGAGATTACTTACCATTTAGCTTTAGAGCTGCAACAAGTTCTTATTTTCTCACTTTTGAGATGATGCTAGTCACCTACTATCACCCAACATAGTGTATCATAGGAGCCAATGATATACTGGGGACACAAGGAGGAATTTGGTGTCTATGTTCTCATCACTTAATGGATAAGCTGACCTGGTATATTCCTTTAACCTGCCATACCGGATACTAGAGCGTTGTTCATATAAGCTAAAAAGGAACAATTCTCAAAAGCTGGGCGTACAATGACCCATCATATGATTTGCAAAGACCACAACAAAATTGCTAATCCATTAATTTCCACAGAGAAGATTTTGCAACATGATATTAAAACAATTTTGTGTTGTTTTTCTCTCCTAAGTAACTTGAGTATTTTTTGGACTAATATTCTAAGCACAGTAACTGAAGCAGCGCTGCTTCTGCTTGAGTAAAATGTTCCAGCACTCTTTCCACCTCTGCCACACACACATACATGGCTACTGTTAGTAATATTCAGAAGCATTCCCTGCCCATGTTATCCTCACCATTCCCCTGATGCTATTGTCATTTTGTGTCAAATACCTACTTAAACAAGCAGAAGCACTCACACCCACACACACACACACACACACACACACACACACACACACACACACACACACACACACACACACACACACACACACACACACACACACACACACAGGCCCTTGTTATCTCCACCACCAATGACCTTTGACTCTGTCAAGTTGCAGGTAGCTGGGAGAGGGGATGGAGGTAAGAGGACGACTGAGGTGGAGAGGAGGAGAGAGGTGGTAACTGGAGAGGTTGTGATGTGTGTACCTGCTGTGGTACTACATGTCTACTGTAGTGCGGATCACATAACCTCCTCACTGTAACAGGGTGGGCATGGGATGCTCAGTGTCCGTGAGTGTGTGTGTTTGTGTGTAGGAGGGTCAAATTCCTTAAGTGTTAACCATTGATGAAGTAGGCCTACACTACTTTTGATTTAGCAATAATACAAATATTGCTACCATACAAGGGAGTCGCTGAGGTCGTATAACTGAATGTGTATTGACTGAAAGGACTGAAAGCATGTGCCGGGAAGGACCTCACTTTATAACTCAGTGACACTGATAAACCTGTAGATTAAAGAAGAACTATAAAAATGGTGTCCAGCAGGTGCTACCACAGTTCATGGTTGTGTTTACCTGTCAGCGATGGTGTTCCTCTAGGCCTTTGATTCCGTTGTAAATGTGTGTTTCTTGATAACGGACGAAAGCAATTTATACTCGCTCTTTTAACTCCGCTTTTGTACTCGTATCTTGTACTCTTGTATCTTTTAATGCTGCCTTTGAACCAAAAAAAACGGAAGAGCGATTCTGAACAACACACAGTATTAAACTAACCTGATTAGAAACACCTCCTTGGATATGTTATTCAAAAAACACCAACCACGGCAGGTGCATTTGATAAGGTTTTCCCGGTTTCAGTAATCAGAATCAAGTGCTCCTGAGGTATTTATTTGAAGAATTTATTTGAACAAATGTATTTCCTCTTAAGTCTGCTATACAATACAAAAGAAAACAAAACATCTAAAGCCCCTTGAACAAAGCAGATGTGAGTATCACCAGACTGTAACCTGGCCGGGAGATTTTAATAGACAAAGATAGATAGATAAGACAAGTTGAATGTGTATTCTGCCCTGTGAGGGAGGCGGGGAGGCGGGCCGATGAGAGATGAGGATCACAGGTACACATATCAGTTACTCAACCCAGTCAATGGCATTTTGCAGTAAACAAGGCCAAGCTCAACACAGACACAGTGAGGAATGTTGAAACATGCTGTAGCGTTGGTGCTGGGGGTGTTGGTGGCGATGTTGAAGTGTAGTAATTGCCATAAAGCCCGCTGAGGTGCTTGTGCGGTACTACTGTATATGCTGTGTCGAATCCCATATTTGACATTCTCTATTTATGTACACCATTTTGTTGCCTTTCATTCTTCCACACATTCCTTTCCTCTTGTAATTCCAGCAACCTCTTTCATACCTCTACTCCGCCACTGCCTTCCTTAAGCTGCCCATGTTTGCTCTTCCTCCCTTTCTCTCCATCCTCTCCTCCATGTCTCCTCTCTCTTCTGAGGCTCCTGGGTGGGTGTGACAGAACTGAGTCACAGCCACAGGAGGAGGTTGACCTGAATTTGCCCTGATAACGTTTCCCTCTGTTTGTGTGCGTGTGTGTAGACAGGCTTGCGTGTGTGTCAAAGAAAGAGAGAAAAAGAGGGAGAGAGAGATATTGGGGAGAGAAGAGAAGGATGGAGGGAAGAAAGGGACTGACATAGGGTTGAGGTGTGTGTGTCTGTGTGTTAGGGGACACCTGCAGGGCTGTATAATTGGCTGTGAGAGATAGACAGAGTGACAGCACCTGCTGTTTTCATCTATTAATAGCAACTTGACTCAGTGGAGGCCTAGGGGTGTTGCGTATATGTTTGCGTGGATATGTGTGTCATAATACTGCGGTGCCCTAATTCCTGGCCTGATCATGACCTGATGTTGTTCCAAACTAGTTCTCCTACTCTTGCCTCACACATCTATGAGTACGCAGTCATTGCCAAACCATTAGCGATATTTCCTTTTAAATACACTGGACCAGATGGCAGCTTCCGGAGCTATTTGGATGGCTTCCGTTGAATCAGGCTCATAAAGTATTTGAAAAACTACTGGGATACCAGTGGAGGCATCCTCTCCCAGAGATCCGCTTACCTGCGGAGAGGATCTCTCTGCATTATTGATGCATCAGCTTCAGTAAAACAAACCACAGTATTAGCTTTCTGTGTTCCGGTTTACATGACCGCTGACACGGGGAACACAAGTGGGTCAAGGAGCGTGAAGGTGACGGGATTTACCTGAGGAGGTACGGGGCAGAAGGAGGTCACAGGGTTTACCTGTAGAGATGGAGGTGAAGGGGTAGAAGGGTCAGGTTTCGGTAATTAAGGGTTTTCAGGTTAAGTTAGACCTCATTCTCATCATTAATCCATTAGGTGCACATTGAACAAAAAGATCTACGGTGGCCAAGGCTGACTGTTCTGCTCCGTAAAACAGAGGCAAGTTGCAGTAACAGAAAAAAACATGGCAGCTTGTTAGTTCAGTGAGCTGACCCCCGCAGCGTGTCAGCACCATACAACACCTGAACCACAAATCTATAGATGAAAGAACTTCAACTCTACGGTCTAAAAAGTCTACGGTTTTAGGTACGATGCCTTTGTCCTAGCCTCTCCATACCTCTCATACTCTATTAACCGTTTTATACGACCGTTTTTACACTTTGCTTTTCCAGGGTACTATCCAACTTACCTGATGACATGTTCATTGTGCAGTATTGAAAAACTAGTGTTAACCTCTGCAAAAGGCACTGTGGACAGCCACTACAGTGCTTTATATGGTATATCTCACTCGTAACCCAATACTGCACCCTGCTCCTTGGAGTGCGGACTCGTCTACTACCCTATATCCTTTAAAGTGGAACAGGTTTACTTAAAGTCGTGTTTTTTGATTTTACTTTGAGTTTCACTGATGGGAGTGGTAGACAGATGCATGCTAAAGAGCAGGTGTTGAATTGGGCTGCACAGTATCTCTTTAACCCATGTGTCTTAACCTAGAGCTAGCTCTCTCTGTGCTCTTCAGTGTGTGATGCTACCTATCTTTGCAGACCTGTGGTCAAATAGTATTCCAAATTCATTCAAATACTTGGGAGAGTTGTTTTTGCCTGCCAGGGGTGCTGTTGGGGAAGTTTTACAAAACACTTGTAAAGTATTTGAAGGTATTTCTATCTGACCCCGGACCTCTGCAGTGTCTGTTGTTGGCCTGTGTCTACACCGCTGACCTTTTAATCCAGTGTTGTTCCTTTGACTGTTCTCACTGTTACTGTATGTCTTTGTAAAATAGAAAAAAGATTAAAAAGAAAAGTATTTATTGAAGTGTGTTTTAAAACCATAAAGGAATATTATTAATTAAATGGACCTCGCTTTTATTTTGAAAAGCTAGTGTGTTTTCTATCTGACAAATAATCAAATGTAACAAGACTATGTATCCCAGACTAAATAAAGCTATCTTTTACTGACCAATACCCTTGTCACTTCTACTTACATTTTCATGACCATCATTTTCAATATCATCTACTTCTAGCCCCTAATTTTACTATATGTTGAATTGAGAGAATTGTCATACTGTATGTGCTCTTATTTTTGCACTAACAGTGAGATATTATATGTCGAATGTCACCACAATCATAAAACCTTCCTCCTCTTAGATCTGTTTTCCCCTCACACGTCTGGAGAGGTTCATATAGATGGAGTTCCACAGGAAAACCAATAGGTGGAGCCAAATATCAAGCTATTTTCTGCAGAGTCAACCTCCATGATTTGTAGATACTCTAATATATCTGATATGTAGGTGGCAGTGTATGTTTATAAAATATACTGTATATATAGTGTATGTTTATATCACTATTGTAGCATGAAAATCTGGTGTTTCTTTCTCTCTCCTTCTCTTGTTTAGGCATGGCATTGGTTTTGAAATTTCCATTCTATATGTACATTCTATATCTAGATTACATTCTGTATTTATATTGATATATAAATCTCATCATTTGCCTTTCCCTTTATGCACTGAGGAAGTTTCATGACACCAGAAACCTATTTTTAAATCAATTGTATCACTTCAAAAATACACTTGGGAAAATCAGCCTTATTTTTTCAATTTGTGCAAAGATGATTTTTTGAATATTACGTTTTTTATCTGAGAATAGTGATATGTGGATTCATGGATGAATTGGTTCAGTCGAACTCTGCAAAGGGCCACACACATCCGGTCCCTCAGTGACAAACATCCCATACTCCCCTGCTCCTTAGATAGGAGTCGTCCACTGGGGAAGTGCAGGTGCCAAGGCAGGGAGTTGAATATCTTGCGTTGTAGTTTATATCATTGCCTATGGAGCTGAATGCCTACTTCTTTAATACACCTTGTGGTGCAACCTGGACAAATCGTCAGTGATGAACCCTGGGTCATCAGGTGTTTCAGGTCTTAACATGAGACACCCTCACGCGGGTGACCCAGCCAGGGGTGATCAAGCCCCGACTTGTGTCCAGGTAGCGCATTACACCACGCTTCACCCCTCTTCAACCAGAGCCAACGGGAAGCCTTTTCAGCAGCTTCCAAGATGTTCCTGATGGCTCTTCTTCTTTGCAGCCCACAAATCCCCAAGAGTCCCAGGACCCGGTGTAGAGACTGGCCTGTGAAGCCCCTGCAGCCCACTTCAACTGGCTCACAGCGGGCCTTCCACCCATTCCTCCGACACTCAGCTACCAGATCTGCATACTTGGCTCTCTTCCTTTCTTGCGCCTCCTCCATCAGATCTTCCCAGGGGGCAGTTAGCTCTAGCAAAACCACTTGCTTAGTTGCCACGGACATCAGGACCATGTCTGGCCTGAGTGTAGTAGCTACGATGGTGTCCGGGAACCTCAGTTGTCTCCCTAGGTCGACCAGGAACTGCCAGTCTCTTGCTGTTGCGAGCAGACCACCCTGGGCCTTTGGCTGGGGCTGAGGCTTCTCCCCTGCTCGAACAAAGGAGATGGTGCACTTTGTTGGGTGTTGCCGCTTGCTGTAGCTGATGCCAGTGCAGATGGTGTCTGCTACTGTCCGCAGAACTTGGTCATGGCGCCAACGATACCGCCCCTCTCCCAAGGCCTTTGGACAGCAGCTGAGGATGTGCTCCAAGGATCCCCTTTTCTGGCAGAGTTGGCAAGCAGGTGAGTCCGCCAGGCCCCAGCTGAACAGGTTGGAAGGGCTCGGGAGGACATCATACACTGACTGGACCAAGAACTTGAATCGGTGTGGTTCCGCCTTCCAGAGTTCTGCCCAGCTTTCGGCCGGTTGTATGCTCCCACTTGGTCCAGGCCCCCTGCTTGCACATGCCCACCATTCTACTGTAGTGAGCTTCCTCCACCTCTGTGTGTACCTCCTCCTGGATTAGCTTTCGCCTCTCCTTTCCTCGGGCTTTACCGTAGCAAGGTCTTGAATTGCTCCCAAGCCCGGCCTGACCAGTTGCCACAGTGCCCATCAGGATGCTGTGCCGCAACCTTGCCTCAGCCCACTCAACTGCCTCCTGCGCGCACCACTTCCTTCCTGTTCTGACCTCGATGCCTGCTGAGGAGACCTTGGTGTCAGCGGAATCTTGGTAGAGCAGGACTTCTCTGGCTCGGGTGACCTTGAACTCTACCAGACTGCTGAAAGGAAGCTGTAGCTTGGTGTTATGCCCGTAAAGGGCAATGCTGCTTAGACTCCGCGGCAGGCCCAGCCACCTGTGCAGGAACTGGCTGATTTTCCTCTCGAACCCCTCCACGATGGTGATTGGGACTTCGTAGATTAGCAGTGGCCAGAGGAGTCGAGGCAGGATTCCATGTTGATATATCCAGGCCTTGAATTTTCCAGGAAGCCCTGACTTGTCCCCTCTGGAGAGCTAAGTGTTGAGGTCATCACTGGTTGCTTGGCGCGCTGCTGTGTCCTTCAGCTTGCTGGTGAAGATCTTACCTAGGCTCTTGACTGGCTTTTCTGTCACATATGGAATTTGGGTGTCTCCCTAAGAGAAGCGGAACTGCTCAGTTACTCTTCCTTTCCTTGTACAGCACTCCACTCGGGCCTGGGGCTGAGGATGTTCTGGCCAACTTGATGACCTCCTTGACCTCTTTCAGTGTGGGTTCATTTATGTTGAACAGGGTGCTGGGTTCCGGTGGGGATATAAGAGCTGCGCAATGGCCAAGGTCTTGCTCCCTCATGCTGTCACTGTAGGTGTTGCTGATGTGGCAGTTGATCTCCTCCTCAGGGCATGACAGGTGACCACTGTGTTTCCGCCCCAGCAGCTTCTTCGCAAATCCAAATGGATTTGCAATAAAGGCACTGTGCTTGCGGGCCTTCTCCTTGCCCCTCTTCCTGTTCCACTCAGTGTGCCGAAGGGTGATTAGCCTTTCCCTCACCGCGCCTCGAAGTTGAAGAGAAGGCTGCCAGGGCTGCCTTCTCTTCCTCACTTGCCTTTCTGTACTGGCTCTTGAGTGTCCTCAGCTCTTGTCTAAGTTGGGCAATCTTGACCTCCTGGATTTGGTCCTGCAGTAGTCTTGGTGGCCCATTGTTCCTTGACGCTGAACCTCTCCAAAGCGATGCTGAAGGTGTCTGGAGCCGCCGGTCCGCATCACCCTTGGCTGTTGCTTCAAGGGCTGCATCCACATCTTCGTCGAACTGGTGGCACTCTGACTCTTTGTTGGCAGCAGGCCACAAAACCGGCGATGTTCTGATGGTCTGCTTTGGGGTGTAGCTCGTGGTGCTTGGAGGTTCTGGGCACTGTGGAGTGTCTCCGGGCCTAGCTCCTCCTCCGTCTCACCAGGTGCTGTATCAGGCACTGGCACTGTGCGTTGCACCACTTGCTCCTTCCTCAAGCAGCCCATCTTGGTCTGGTGGATCTTTAGACCTCATTGGTTTTTGCAGACCTTGCCGCATCTGCAGACTGCACTCGTAGTCGTTTGCTCATTAGCTTGGGTCGTTACCAGTATATCCATCCATTTAGGGTGCTCATCCTCCCCCCCTCTCGGGCACCCCTGGGGGTATTTCTCTGAAAGGCTCTTCGTAGCATATTTGTGGGTGCTCCCTCTCGAGAGCTGCAGCTTGGGGTGCTAACCCTCCTTGCCCCGGTTGCCGTCTCTCCGAGCTGTCTCCGAGCTTAGGGTTTATAGGGCACACATAGTGTCATATAGCATCTTTACCTTTTTTTCAGGGTGGTTGAATCCTATAGGCGGTGATGTAAAGATCATCTCCACTGGTTTACATGAGGTAGACATGACTGAAGCCTTACAGCCTCTAGATGGAGACATCCCATTATGGCTGGTTTGTACTGTAGGTGTACAGCATAACTCATACAGTTCACATGTCACCTGATAAGAGCATGGCTATGAGACATAAGTACATAGATGCCTAACAATGCTGTGATTTATTGTCTCTTATTTGAGATGAAGGGCAGTAACGTCTCACTGTATCTGTATCTGCCCCCCCCCCCCCCCCCCCCCAGGAAGTGTTGGGCAGCAGATGGGAGGTGATGGAACTGTGTGGTAGCGTAGGCGGTGACATGACAAGCTGTCAGGCCCTAATGCAGGCTACCATCTGGAGGTTGTTGGCTACGTCACTCCATGCCCGCTGGCAGGGCCCTCTAGCCCGGGGCCAGGAGCCACCCAGAGGGGGATACACCCAGGGACGAACCTGGGCCCCTGGGATGGGAGGCAGCAGCAGCAATGCGTAAAAGGAATGGTGTAAGTAAGGCAGGCGTCACTTTGCCTTGTACTATAAAGTGAAAAGAAAAAATCCCTTCGCTTGCTTGTTTCATGAAGTGTGGGGATGTAAGATTGGTTCGCCTACAGTACATAAGGGTTAAATTGTAGATACTGGTGCAAGTAGGTCATCACTGTGCATGTATAGGCTTCAGAAACTGGGTCTGAAATAAATGGCTTTGAGGCTTAACTGGGGATGTGCCTCTGAAGCCGTTCCTGAAGCCATTATCAGCCGTCTTTCCCCGATGTATTTATCATGGTAAACGGCAGTGACAACCTATAAATAAAGCCCATCATAAAGCATCCCAGGTGAGTGGGTGGTGCAGGCATGACTACATGCACAGCAGGATAATATAGGGTCCGTTAAAACTGTTAGTGCAAGTGAGGTGACCAGGAGTGGCACTGCGCTATTAGAGCCTCCTGGTTTTATTTTAGCCCGCCTTGAGCATCCAGAGCAAGTGCCTCTTATGCTTTAATTACAGCCCTCACCCAGAGGCAATTTCACCGTGATTGAGGCGAGGAAAAAAAGATCACCTCTTAAAAGTCTCTAAATTGCATCTTATTTGTCCGTCTTTTAACTAACAACAAAAGGCAGGCTGACAATGGCACTGCATGTTTCTGCCTCTCATGGTGACCAATTACACCTCAGACATTATCTGGGCTGTATTAAAGATGGCACCCAGGAGATGACAAGCTACTGAGGCTTTGATGGAAAAGTTTAGGCAGAAAAAGTTTTTTTTTTACAGAAACCTTCCATCTGTAATCGTCTTTTACTTACCTGATGCAAATAGTCTTTAAGGTTTATTCGATCTGACTATCTGACTCTTTCTTTCTTTCTTTCTTTCTTTCTTTCTTTCTTTCTTTCTTTCTTTCTTTCTTTCTTTTGATTTTTGATTTTTATACTGCTCCATTCCTGAACAGGTCAAACACACACTACTGTTATCAAAACTCCTCACTTCACTCCATTTGAAAGAGAGAGGAGATTCAAGCAGCAAATAACTGAAGATACTTACAACAGAGAGTGGGATTGTATAGGCAGTGGTAAAAGTGACATAGCATGAACGAGCCCTTTCCTCTCTTTTAACTCTGATTTCTTCCCTGCAAGTGCTACGTTTACGACAGTCTGGCAGACATGGGAAGCCATTTTTATTGGATGAACCCCGAGATCAGTTTCATGAACCTGGGATGTCCTCGGATGCGAAGGACAAGGTCCCATCAGGACTGCTCATCTCTATCAAATCACGCTCTATTGTTGTGTGGTGGAGAGAGAAGTTGGAGAGCAAAGTACCTGGGTAATTATACTCACCAGGATCGGTTTTCCACCTCTCTGACCCCTCCCATTTCCTAGGTGCAGGACTCCCCCCTCCTCCCGCTGCTGCTTGGTTGGTAGGATACCTGGGCAATCAGACACCACCCTGAGAGACATTGTATTATAATCACTCCCATTCACTACGCACTGGAGTTCAACTCTACTTCCCTCCATTATCCTGCCGAATCATCCCTCTTCCTCTATCATTTTCATTTGTTATTTGGCCACTTGATTGCGTGCTGGCGGGCCCAGTCAATCAGTCAGGCAGTCAGTCAGTGAGTCAGTCAGATAGTCAGTCAGTGAGCGAGTCAGTTCCTCAGCCAATCAGTCAGTCAAGCAGTCAGATAGTTGGTCTGTGAATCGGTTGGACAGTCACTCAGACAGATGGGAATGGCTTGGCAAACGATTGAAACACTTATGTATTAAAGTGTAAGCTACCCCCTCCCTGCCCCACCCCACACACCCACACACCCACACACACACACACACACACACACACACACACACACTCTAGCTACCGGTTGCTGTTAATGGCCTGTGCTGCTTTAATTGGTTCCTAAACGCTGTAAGCAGGGTTCCCACTGTGTGCTTAATGAACAGGTAGCACTCCATGATTACAGCAATCTCAACCCCCCCACCCTACTGCTACAGAGACCCATCACACACACACACGAACAGACACCACACACACTGTCCCCGGTCCCATACATAAATGGACAAAGGCAATTTGAGAGGCTTCGGTGCACTGCAGGATGCTGGGTAAATTAGAGATGAGCAAGAGAGAGAGAGGGATAGGCGAGGGAGAAAACAAAAGAAAATGAGGGGTGCTCTTTCACTCATTGTGGCAGATGAGCGCGAGAAATGATTACTGGTTTATGAAGGCAAGAAGAGGAGGAATCATTTCATATTGCTGTGTGTTTGTGTGTACAGTGTGTGTGTGTTATTTCTGTGCAAGCATGTGTGTGTGTGTGTGTGTACGTGTGGAGGGGGAGCGGTGCTGTCGCTGAGATGCATCTCTTCTTTGTCGCATCTTATTGTACTTGACATCCACAAAATATCCCCCATCCTCTTTCACTTTTTTTCACTGCCGATTTTCGTCAAGTTATTCCAACAGTTCTCAAGGGTCACTCGAGACATGGCACTTGTCTGTGATTTGGCCTCCATTCCTCTGCTCCCTCTCTTCCTTTCCTTTCCTTTCCTTTCCTTTCCTTTCCTTTCCTTTCCTTTCCTTTCCTTTCCTTTCCTCTCCTCTCCTCTCCTCTCCTCTCGTCTCCTCTTCATCTCCTCCTGTATCTCTCCTCCATCTGTTAGGCCTTGTCTATCCTGAGGCATGGAGTCAGAAGCTCCTCTTCTCAGTCCGCTGATGGTTATGTGAGGTGACAGCCACCTCTCTCTCTTTTCGACATAACCACACACACACATACACACACAGACACACCTACTTACCACCACACAAACACATGGGACAGAGCGGCCAGAAAGAGTAGAAACAGAGGTGGGTCTCATCGGAGACCTGTATATATGTACGGCTGGGTGGCAAACCTCATATTGTATACATATTTGTTCAAACATGTGCCAGTTCCTCAGTAATCCTCCCCACGCCGTTCCCCCTCCTACACATGTATATAAACAGGCAGGAGAAGTGGGTGAGTTTAGAGAGAAGGGGGATGGTGAGCCTCTGCCAGATGCCCTCGGTAAATTAGCGGGGAGCCCTCGGAGGGGCGTCGGGCGTCCTGACTCGCCCGTCCCGGAGGACGCAATCAGGGTGTCCCCCTCCCCTGTGTGTGAGGGGTAAGGAGGGGTGATCGAGGGAGAGGGTCTGGTCTGTATGCGCCTGGCGCTGACACAGAGGAGCCGCGGGTCTAATTCATTAAACCAGCCTTCTAATATAAACAGCCATTCATTTCGCTCCCTGACACTGGGCCGTCTGGACAATGTGAAGAGCCCCAATAGAACTGCCATACACTGCTGTTTGTGTGGATGGTGTGTGTGTGTGTGTGTGTGTGTGAGAGAGGGAGAGAGTGTTGGAGCCTGGCTGTTTGTGTGTACGAAGTCTCAGAGAGCCTTTTGGTCCCAGGCAGGTACAGTGAGGCTAACCAGAGGCTTTCATGGACCTCGACACGGTTCACAGAGAAACTGAAATCCACATCTTAGTTTAACATTACAGTTAGATGCATGGGAGAATTAATCTAGTCTGCACCGATTCTATAGTAAAGGGACGGCATTAAGATGCTGCTGACATACAGTGAGCATATTCGTAAGGGTTTGACTTGTGCTGGAATCCAACCTGCAACTCTCCTGTAATGTGAGGAGTGTCAGCATGTTTCAGCAGGGTTGGTGAGTAACAAGACTACAATTATCTGAAATGTGTTACAGATACTGAATAACAAGCACAGTAAATATATGATAGACAGATAGAAAAAAGGATGATTGTGAGGATGTAGATGCAAGCAACGACAATACACTATCTGCATTAATTGTCAGTTCATATTCCGTAGATATTGGAAGCAAAGTAATCAGATAAGGAAGTGAAAGTAATCACATTACATTGCATCTCAGTGAAATGGGTTATGTTACTGATTAAGGTTTTAGGCAGGCAATCTGTAATTTTTGATGGATTGCATTTGTAACCCTCCAAACCCTGTACTTTCTTTCGGTGGCCCATTATAGACGTTATAAAGACAGACAAAAAGAATTGAGACACACCTCCAGTGAATTTCCCATTCTTGTTCCTATTCTTTATCTCAGGTTACACATATTGGTACGTCCCTCAACATACACGTACATCATCAAATACACACACACACACACACACACACACACACACACTGCTTCCCAGTCAAGATCTCCTGCGGAGCCAAATTGGCCAGATCAATCTCCCCATCGCATACACTTAGCTCCATTTCTTCTCTTGCTTTTTTGTTATAAAATGATGCATATTTCCTTTGTTAATGTGAGAGGAAGGAAAGAGAGAGAAAAAGGATGAAAGCGACTCAGATTGTTGAAAGTGTGAAAGTGAAAAGAGAAAGTGAAGGAGGAAGCTTGACAAAAAGGAGGACAGTTGATGGGAGTAGGTATTTAGAGGTAATGATGCACAATGATGAGAAATCATGAAAGCTCAGACGCATGAAAAGCTGGATGCCTTTGTCCTGGACTTTAACTTTAATATTCTTCCAAGTTGAAATAAGTGCTGGGTGTCTTATGTTCGAGAGGTAGCAGTTAATGCAAAGCGTGACATTACACAAAACAATTTTTAAAGGAAAAAAAACAAATCAAATCAAATCAAATCAAATCTAATCTGTCATGTCCAATAAATCCAGCCACAATATGCTGCAGTGCTTCAGTGCAGTGGGAGACAGATTTCCACTGACCAAGTGTTTGGCTGGCTGTTATTTAGGGACACGTTGACAGCAGACACTGTCGTCGACAACAGACAGGCTGTACACACCCACTGACACTGATACTGAATGTGGAATGTGGGTTTTATGGGCTTAGAAGACACACAAATATACACACTCATACATGCACTCATACATATACGGGTGTATGCGCAGACACACACACACACACACACACACACACACACACACACACAGACACCCACGTGCACACACACACCCATCCGTGACAAGCATGCGAGCACACACCCACCCACACACACACACACAAACACACACAAAAAACGCACGCACCTAGG
>NW_027281705.1:7500-32500 GCF_046629955.1 Centroberyx affinis | reverse complement strand
AAACCCCCAGCCTGTCTCTCTGCTGCATTGCATTCTGGTCTCTCTCCTGCTCCTGTGGGTGGAGAAACTGGTCTCTCTCCTCTTCTCCGATGGATCTCTCCCTGTGTGATTGTTGAACGTCTCTCGGTGCAAAATGGCGGCTCTAGAAAGAAGCCCTCGCTCTTTGATTCTGAGGGACTGACGCCAATCATATCTCATGTGACCTCACATAACCCGTGTCATGTGACCATACCGCGTCATGTGACGTACCTCGGAGCCACTTGGAGTCGTACTTGACGGTCCTGAGGACGGGGCGGCCGTCTCCCAGGCTGCGGTAGATGACGGCGTCGCTGGCCAGGAAGTCTGTCATGGTGGCCGAGTAGAAATCCCCACCTGGGAACCGGTTACATGTGTTTATACTGGAAGCTAGATTCACATTGGAAACAGTTACTGTACATGTGTTTATACTGGAAGCTAGATTCACATTGGAAACAGTTACGTGTGTATACTGGGAAACCGGATTCAGTTATACTGGAAACTGGATTCAGTTATACTGGGAAACTGGATTCACTTAAACTGGGAAACCGGATTCACACTGGAAACAGTTACATGTGTTTATACTGAGAAACCAGCTTCACTTGGGAAACCGGATTCACATTGGAAACAATTACATGTGTTCTTACTGGGAAACCGGATTCACATTGGCAATAGTTACATGTGTTTATACCGGGAAATCGGATTGACATCGGAAACAGTTACATGTTTTTATACTGGGAAACCGGATTCACTTATACTGGGAAACTGGATTCACATTGGTAACAGTTACATGTGTTTATACTGGGAAACCGGATTTACTTATACTGGGAAACTGGATTCACATTGGTAACAGTTACATGTGTTTATACTGGGAAACTGGATTCACATTGGAAACAGTTACATGTGTTTATACTGGGAAACCGGATTTACTTATACTGGGAAACTGGATTCACATTGGAAACAGTTAAATGTGTTTATACTGGGAAACTGGATTCACATTGGAAACGGTTAAATGTGTTTATACTGGGAAACTGGATTCACATTGGTAACAGTTACATGTGTTTATACTGGAAAACTGGATTCACATTGGAAACAGTTACATGTGTTTATACTGGGAAACCGGATTTACTTATACTGGGAAACTGGATTCACATTGGAAACGGTTAAATGTGTTTACACTGGGAAACTGGATTAACTTTGAAACAGTTACATGTGTTTATACTGGAAAACTGGATTCACATTGGAAACAGTTACATGTGTTTATACTGGGAAACCGGATTTACTTATACTGGGAAACTGGATTCACATTGGAAACGGTTAAATGTGTTTACACTGGGAAACCGGATTAACTTTGAAACAGTTACATGTGTTCATACTGGGAAACTGAATTCACTCTGAAACAGTAACGTGTACTTGCCCAAAATCGAGCCAAAAATATAGTTATAGTTATCAATTTGGATAGTTATCGTTATAGTGGGAACAGTCTATGTAGTTAAAACGATTTAAATCTTTTTATAGTTATATTTAGTTATCTTTATAGTCATTACTCTAAATGTGAATGGACCTTTACAATATTTTCAGTTTCCATCTCCACATTTTCCTTTTCTAAAACTCGAAACACTTTTTTCCAGACCTTCATCGCTTGACTGGATGTGAAGACTAGGTGATACTGTCAGGGTTAATTTGCCTGTCGACTCCATGTCACTCTACTGCTGAATATTATTCTTCACCTCAATAAATATCACAGTATGTGAAGCGACAGCAGGTCTGCGACTGGAGAAGATGTGTTGTCAAATCTGCGTATCAGGACTCTCTACGAACCAGTAATCCCTTAAAATATCCTCACATTCACATTAATTCACCCCTTAATTCATGCAAAATCCACTTAAAATGAGTTAAGGGAGTTATTAAAGGAGGAGACCCCATCAAAACCTCCTTAAACTCCCCTTAATGTTTGACTGCTTACTTTCTAATTTAATGTAAAATTCAGGGAGACAGGAACTTTCCATTAATAACTCATTAATAACCTGTAAACCTGCACTAAAGACATGAAAATTCTTAATTTCTAGTGTCTCTGTGAATCAACCCATGAATAAATCCGTTATAAACCCATGATACTAACCTTACTTTATTAAAGCTGTTATTTTTAGTGGATAATTAATGCTTATGTGATGAGAAATTAAGGACATTTCAGGGATAAAATTAAGGGCTTTGGTTTCATAGTGATTCAAGAACAGGTTCCCAATAGTTTTTCAGACTTTTGTGTTATAAATAACTTTTTGAGTTATTTTCCAGATATTTCCAGACTTGCATTCATCAGTACTGCTGTACTTTACTGGCTTCAACCTGTGTATTAGCCAGTGGAAAAGTACACAATGATACTGTGCTTCATGAAAATCTCCCTCATACATAATGTACTCAGAAGTGACAACAAAGTGCAAACAATTACATTTGTACACTTCATACTTACATTGTGTTGTTTCACCCTTAAATAATGCATTAAGGAGGTTTTCATTAAGTGATAAACAGAATATTATTGTGTGTTTACGGTATTATTCCATAGGTTGACACAGTGGAATAAACAGACTGTAAACTCCTGCTCTACTCAGGCTGAGAACCGCACAGAAAAGCCACAACTAATAGTATTATGGTTTTTAGAATATTTTATATAATAGATACCGATGTGTGTGTGCATAAGACGTTTGCATAATATATGTATCTTGACAGGAGAAAGCTTGCTGCTTGAAATGTGATTTCCTGCTGAATTAAAGCTGCGCTGAGCGAGAAATCCACTGATCTTCAGAGCCGAAATCACAGACTGGGGCAGAGGCAGAGAAGAGCGTCCTGTCCACGCTAACTCAGAGAGGGTCCCCTTCTCATCCCCAATAACTGAGAGCGTCCCGTCTCGTCCCGTCCCCTCTAACTGAGAGTGTCCCGTCCCTGCTAACTGAGAGTGTCCAATCCCCAATAACTGAGAGTGTCCCGTCCCTGCTAACTGAGAGTGTCCCATCCCTGCTAACTGAGAGTGTCCCATCCCCAATAACTGAGAGTGTCCCGTCCCCACTAACTGAGAGTGTCCCATCCCTGCTAACTGAGAGTGTCCCATCCCCAATAACTGAGAGTGTCCCGTCCCCACTAACTGAGAGTGTCCCGTCCCTGCTAACTGAGAGTGTCCCATCCCCGCTAACTGAGAGTGTCCCGTCTCGTCCCGTCCCCACTAACTGAGAGTGTCCCATCCCCGATAACTGAGAGTGTCCCGTCCCTGCTAACTGAGTGTCCCATCCCCGCTAACTGAGAGTGTCCCGTTCCTGCTAACTGAGAGTGTCCTATCCCAAATAACTGAGAGTGTCACGTCCCCGCTAACTGAGAGTGTCCCGTCTCGTCCCGTCCCCACTAACTGAGAGTGTCCCGTCCCTGCTAACTGAGAGTGTCCCATCCCCAATAACTGAGAGTGTCCCGTCCTTGCTAACTGAGAGTGTCCCATCCCCAATAACTGAAAGTGCCCCGTCCCTGCTAACTAAGAGTGTCCCATCCCCAATAACTGAAAGTGTCCCGTCCCCGCTAACTAAGAGTGTCCCGTCTCGTCCCGTCCACACTAACTGAGAGTGTCCCATCCCCGCTAACTGAGAGTGTCCCGTCTCGTCCCGTCCCCACTAACTGAGAGTGTCCCATCCCCGATAACTGAGAGTGTCCCGTCCCTGCTAACTGAGTGTTCCATCCCCGCTAACTGAGAGTGTCCCGTTCCTGCTAACTGAGAGTGTCCTATCCCAAATAACTGAGAGTGTCACGTCCCCGCTAACTGAGAGTGTCCCGTCTCGTCCCGTCCCCACTAACTGAGAGTGTCCCGTCCCTGCTAACTGAGAGTGTCCCATCCCCAATAACTGAGAGTGTCCCGTCCTTGCTAACTGAGAGTGTCCCATCCCCAATAACTGAAAGTGTCCCGTCCCCGCTAACTGAGAGTGTCCCATCCCCAATAACTGAAAGTGTCCCGTCCCCGCTAACTAAGAGTGTCCCGTCTCGTCCCGTCCACACTAACTGAGAGCGTCCCGTCCCCGCTAACTGAGAGTGTCCCGACTCGTCCCGTCCCCACTAACTGAGAGTGTCCCATCCCCAATAACTGAGAGTGTCCCGTTCCTGCTAACTGAGAGTGTCCTATCCCAAATAACTGAGAGTGTCCCATCCCCGCTAACTGAGTGTCCCGTTCCTGCTAACTGAGAGTGTCCCGTCCCCGCTAACTGAGAGTGTCCCGTTCCTGCTAACTGAGAGTGTCCTATCCCAAATAACTGAGAGCGTCCCGTCCCCACTAACAGAGAGCGTCCCATCTCGTCCCGTCCACACTAACAGAGAAGGTCCCATCCCCGCTCACTGAGAGCCTCACTGGTGAAATCCTAAAGTGTCTCTTAAACAGCAGCAGAGAAAGCTGGACTCGCCAACGATGGCTGAACCTGCTGACAAATGATTTTTTTGTTCCTACATTAAATGCCACCTTCAGCCAATAAGACTAAGACATTTAGGTCTGCGGGACGAACAGCTATGTGTTCTTGTGCTGTCAGAGAAATTGGAAAAACAAACTTCTGACTTGGAAATTTCACATGAACGCCCTCCAAAGTCAGACGATTAAGTCGGAAACTCCGAGAAAATATTGCTACCTGAGTTTCCGAGTTATGATGCAGTGATGACCTTTCAATTTCTCAACAAGGTGAAGAATAAAGTTTTGTGTTAGTCAACAGAAAGAAAACACATAGATGCTCCAACAAATATTGAATAGCTGCAGTTTGACTCACCAGCAAACAGTCCAACGTTGGACTGACCGGACTCAAAGGGACAACGAGCCTGACCAACCACCTCCTCTCCTACCTGGTCCAGGGTGTTCATCTGAGAGGAGGAGAGGAGAGGAGAGGAGAGGAGAGAGGAGATGAGAGGAGGAGAGGAGGAGACACATGGGATAAATGTAGATTTCACTATTTTCCAACAGCAGCTCAGTCCTATTCCTAGACAGAGGGAACAAGGACAAAGTACAAAGCAAAAACAACACAAGCGCAACAAAATAAAACAAAAATATATAAATAAAACTCTGGAATAACTGCAACATCCCATCCAACAAATATTAAATATAAATTCACTGCTCACTCTGCTACTTTCTTATAAAGTTATTGACAGCATGCTATAGGCCTACTGAGTTGAAAATATGTTGATAATGTTATTCACGGTATGCTAGTTGAATCAATAATGCTAGCATGTTAGCTAAGTTGATAATATGTTAATAGCCTACAATCAGCTAGCAAGCTGTCAATCTTTTTTTTTTTTCAGCAGGGATTCACAGCATGCTAACTGAGCTCATAATACGTTGATAATATATGATTGACAGCATGCTAGCTAAGATGCTAATGTTGATGTTACTAACAGTAGGCCTATGCTAGCTTGATAATACATTAATAATGTTACTGACAGCATGCTAGCTGAGTTGGTAATACGTTGATGTCAGTGTTGCCAACTTTGTCACTAGATTTAGTGACTTTTCAGACCCCCTGGAGACTTTATTTCTCAAAAGTGACTGGCGACAAATCTGCCGACTTTTTCTGACCATGGGGAACAATGTTAACGTGTTGAATCCCAAAGCATTTGCCAATAACTTGGTACTGCTGATGCTGGTTTGCTCTACTTGTCACCCAGAGAGGTCTGATGATCCCAGGCTTCCCACACACAGCGAGCGGGGACTGTAGGTTATATATTGAAATGCAAATTAGCATATGACGTCATCTGGCGACTTCTACCGACTTTTTAATTCCTTTGGAACAAGTTGGCAACACTGGTTGATGTTACTACCTGCACGCTAGCTTGATAATACGTTGACAATATGTTACTAACAGCATGCTAGTTAAACTGATAATCCTTTACCAATATGTGATTGACAGCATGGTAGCTGGTTGATTACACATTAATCGCATAATGCTATTGACAGCATGCTAGCTGAGTCGATAACTTGTTGCTAATGATGGACAGCTTGGTAGCTGGGTTGACGATACATAATGTTACTGACAGCATGCTAGCTGAGTCGATAATACGTTGATAATTGACAACATGCTGGCTGAGCTGATAATATTGTGGTCGGTAGCGACATTAGCTGAATCGCTAACAGAGGCATTGCTATTGCGGGCACGGCCGAGAGCGTTTAGCCTCCTGAAAGCCTCATAAATACCTGTCTGCTATTTAAACCCCTGGAGAGCCGGGCTGTTTATAGCTGTAAGCACTGACTGTCCCCGCTCTCTCTCCCTCTCTCTCTCTCTCTTTCTCCCTCTCTCTCTCCCTCTCTCTCTCTTCGCCTCGCTCGCTTCCTGCCTCCTCTTCCTCCCTCCACCTCACCGCTCTATTTCCCTGTCTCCATATTCCTCAAGTAGGACAGACTGAGCTGCCACTCTTCTTATCTATCCATCCTCTCTCTTTTCTTCTCTTTCACCCATCTATAACGCTTCTCTCTCTGTTTGCTATTCTGCTATTGAACACTTTTCTGTTGTAATATTACAGCATCGCATTGCATTAAAAGGTTAAATGCAGCTGAATTCATGCTCTTCTAATCTCATCCAACCTAACACCGTAGCATTCTGCATGACAGGGTGAAGTCAGGTGAATCATCCATAAATTAAATTAAACATTTACATTTAATCTCACACATTTTAATTAAACTTTTTACATTTATCGCTGACGGTTTCCGCTCAGAAGTCAAATACAGTCGCCGCCTCCCTTCGTTCTCCGTCCCTATCTGTGTGTATTTGGCTATCGAGGACAGACAGCCGCCACGCGGGACTGAACCGCGTCCGGCCGCAGACTCGACACGGTGTTAACGACAAACCGCCGCCGCTGTCGGATGGAAAACACTCCAGACTCTCCGTTTCTAAACGTACCGCTGAGCGTGTAGAGCAGGGCCCGGGTCTCGTTGAGTTTTGTGAAATGAAGCGTGATGTTTTAAAATGCAAAACAATGTGTTCTCCGTGCAGGAAAAAAATGAAAGAAACCCGTTCTCCCGGCGGGGGAAGGATTAGGCGGGAGACACGGCTGGGAACAGGAAGTAGTTTGACATTGAATTGAGTTCTGACATTGAAGCGGCACTGGTGGGAAGTAAAGGCGCCGCATGAGAATAACCTTATTGGGTTTCAGCTGATGTCGAGGCCTTCGCACACGGCTGCCGGTTCTGCCCTTTGCTCACGGCGAGGAGCGGAGAGCCGAGGAAAAACAAGAGCAAAGACGAACGGAAACGAAACAAGAAGCCGAGAGACGGAGAAACATCCTTTCAGAGGCCGTCAGTAACGAGTTTGAGGGATTCTGACACAGAGAACGTGCTTTTGGTCCATTACCGTTTTCTCATCGGTTCTGCCAATGAGAAAACAGGTCAGCGACTAACTGGGTGAAAGAAATTGATTGATCTTTGAGCGCAGTGGCAAGGTGGAAAATCTGAGTGATTTTGCCGGTGGACATGTGAAGCCGGCTTCAGGCTAGTTAGGAGGAAGAGTTTGGAGAAGTTGTTGCTTTACATAGAGCCAGCATGCTAGGCAGCCAATCAGGAGCATGTCTGATACAGAGCCACTATTTTGTTTTGATGTGATTGGCTCATGGTCAGAGAGAGCGATATGGTGGCCAGCAGGGACAAAGTTTGAGAAAAGGCGAAGACCAAGGAATTAAAATGTTATCGTCTCGAAAAGTTACCTTCCAGTGTGGCAGGTGAGCCCGACTGATTTATCCACTAAAGACAAATTTTCACACTTGCCAACCTTGAGACCTCAAAAACAGGGAGGATTTTGAAACCAAAGCGGGGGGTGTGGGGGTCCTCCTCCAGAAAAAATTGAGTTTCAGAGACTTTGTTTCCTGCATTCTGGTGACTTTTAAAGAATGAAAATACAAATAATAAGTCCACTGCAACAGCATTTTTATGTTAAACACTTATGTCATCAGTGAAGGTGAAGAAGATGTTCTGTTTGGCCAAAAATGGGAAAAATCGACACGGCAGATTTTACAAAACGCACGCCCCTTTCCTTTAAAACTTTCTGTAATAAACGGGAATTATATTTACACAAGTATTTCTTTCTCTTCGAACTCTCCATTTCTCTCATTCTCATTTTACCTTCCACTGTGCCGACCGATTCCCAACTCATGCCAAGAAGTTTTCTACGGAGTGAAGTTTTCATTTTCAGTGACAGTTATTTCTTATTTAACCATGACCAAAACCTTAACCCTGACCTTAACCAAGTTGTTGTCTAAACTTCTTTTACTTGCCTAATCTGAAGTGTTAGCTAACGTTTTCACATGTCAAACAGGAGAAAATGTCCGGTCCGATTCCTGCTGTTGTCACATAATGATTTCATGGTGGAGGAACCTGATCTTCACATAATTTGTGTCCACAACATGTACTCTGTGATTCAGGCTCATGTCATGAAATTTTGTGGCTGTGCTCGCAGAATGATATAGTTCACTGTCTATATGTAGAGTGACATGTATAGTTTACAGTCTGCTGTATTGTACTCCAGTGATTTTGATTCTGAGGAGGATCTGTCTGGTTTTTAAACCCGTCTCCTGGTGCGGGTCTTATGAATTCACAGAGTGTTCTGGACGAGCTTCACAGGCCTCGGGCTTCGGCACACAAAAGCACAGTGTAAATCTTAATTAAAGAAAAAAAAAAGATAGATAGATACATTTCTAATAAAAAATGAATTAAACAAAAAGGTTTTTCACGACAGCAGCAGGAAATTCTCTGTGGCTGACTCCCACGCAACTGAATGTCAACAAAAAGCCTGGCGTCTGAATCAGTTCTGCCGCGCGCTAAGAGGCTGAAATGGACTTGTGGCCTTTTTTAAATGTCATTACTCGCTTATATACATGAGGCTCAAGGCTCCTTTATACACAGGGCGTTAAAGTCCCACTGGAACGGAAGTTAGAGCGTCTTTAGCTTCTGTCCTGTGACGTGTTGCCCAGTGAAACGGAATATTTGAGCGGTGTACAGGTACAAGAGGGATTTAAATCGAATCCTTCGCGTTCGATTGGACCGCTAAACAGTGGGCGGGGCTTAGAGTTTAGTGCGATACGGAGCTACAGAGGACTGTTGGCTCCACACACACACCTCCCTCACCTGTTGTTAGATCAGGAGGAGGACGAGGGAGAGATGAATGAATTAGACCTCAGAGACATTGTTTTGGAAATGAAAATTTTTGCCCACTGATATCCAAACACACATCTCTTCCTGTCTCTCTCCATGTCGCTCTGTCAGCTACTGACCCAGAAACAGTGAAGTGTGGTTTTATATGACCGGTGTGGCTCGCTAGAGGTTGAAGAATGATTGATGGGTGGATATCATGATATTATTGGTTGAAATCGGTTGGTTCATGCTTACGTAAGCACACGGCATATTTTGTTTTATAGGAAGAAAACATGATTGGATTTTGATATAAGAATACAAAGAAATTGATTTTTTTTGGCATATATTGTTAAATAGGTGCACAATATGACCGGGGATGTGATCTAAAAGGGTTAAAAATGCATTTTTCATTTCATCTCGACTTTAAAGCAGGAGCAGTTTAATTCTTCCAATATGTCCTTATTAAAGCGGTTTCATCTTTTCGTCAAATAAAGGATTCCTTTTGTCAACACTTCATATCCATCGTGGAGGAAAATATCACCTGAGGTTCATCGCTCAATATCTCTAAAATCTTAGGACTTAGGCGACCCGCTCCGCCTTAAAAAGTACAATTTGATTTAATTTTGTTCCATCAATCATCACAGGAGAGCGGAGCGTCACTTTGTTTCCCGAGCTGTGTGTGTGTGTGTGTGTGTGTGTGTGTGTGTGTGTGTGTGTGTGTATGTGCGAGTCTCGTTTTTTGGAAGCCAACTCTTCAAAACGCGGCGGGTCTCGGGGTGAGGCGCGGCGGCGGCGTGTTGTTTTCCCTCCGCCGGGGGTTTGAAAGCGTAGGAACCTTCTGTTAAACGGGGTCGGCGCCTGTCAATCAAAACCGCCGGCGCCGGTGACAAGAGCGAGACTCGTGACTGACAGCTACAGCCGCGGCTGTTTGACGCCGTTCTGTTTGGTCTCAGCGAGGCGGCTCCGGCTCCCTGACGCTTTCAATTAGGAGTGGGTGCCGAACGCACCGGGGGCCGCGTCCCGCGTCTCGTCCCGTCCCGTCCCGCGTCCCGTCCCGCATCTCGTACTGCGTCTCGTCTCGTCCCGCCCCGCGTCCCGTCCCGTCCCATCCCACGTCTCATCCCGCGTCTCGTCCCGTGTCTCGTCCCGCCCCGCGTCCCGTCCCGTCCCCCCGTCCCGTCCCCGCGTCCCGTCCCGTCCCCGCGTCCCGTCCCGTCCCGTCCCACGTCTCGTCCCGCATCTCGTCCCGCGTCTCGTCCCGCATCCCGTCCCGCGTCCCGCCCCGCGTCCCGTCCCGTCCTGCGTCCCGTCCCGTCCCTCGTCCACGTCTCGTCCCGTCCCGCGTCCCGTCCCGCCCCGCGTCCCATGTCTCGTCCCGCGTCTCATCCCGCCCCGCGTCTCATCCCGCCCCGCGTCTCATCCCGCCCCGTGTCCTGTCCCGCGTCCCGCCCCGTCCCTCGTCTCATCCCACCCCGTGTCCCGTCCCGCGTCCTCAGCTCGTTAACCCGCCGTTAGCGGGTGGGGGGGGGGGGGGGTTCAGCACACTGTGGCGTGCGTGGAAACTCAACAGCTGAGAGCAGAGCGGCAGGTGTGAACACACAAGGACAGACACAGAGGGACCTGGAGACTGGAACCAACACACATGCATGCAGAAGTGTACGGATACACACACACACACACACACACACACACACACACACACACACACACACACACACACACATCCTTGTACGTGTGAAGACTTGCTAATAAGTGACACCCAGTCTCAGCATGTCAAACCTAAACCTTAAAGCTGTGAGCAAGAGTGGAAAAGACAAATTATATTTACTCAGTAAGAAGTCAGTAATTTTTATTTTACTCAAGTATTGTCCTATTTGCTGCATGTCATCCATTATGAAACACAGATTTTGCAGACATTCCATAAGCATCGCATCAGAAACGAACCAAACATTTATACTGAACTGTTTTATTTTGTTGATGCACTTTATTTTAATTAAATTAATAAGAGTTCAAACTCTGTCCTCTCGTCCCTTTTGTGTTTCTTGGGAAAAATCAAATGCAACAATGGTCTCATTTGTGAAAAAGTAATTTCACTCTGAGTGCATTTTAGATGAGATGCCTTTTACTTTTAAGTTTTTCACGCCAGTCATTTTACTTCCACTGAGGTGAGACCTGCACACTGCTAGAGTTGATGCGTATTCTTCCAGAGGCAAAACTAGAAAAAAAAAAAGCTTATTTTAATTTGCTGACATGATGCTTACAAAGTGCAAAGGTGAAGAAAGACAAACGTTTGAGAAACATCTCTCTCTCTATAGAGGCTTTTACTGTGTGGCGGTGCTGCTGTTTTGATTCTTCCACTCAGGCGAAATATCAGAAAGGTAACAGGATTTCTACTTGAGTGGGATATTTTGGTACTCAATGGTACTAATAAATGTTATTATGTCATATCGTATCATGACCTAAACTTATTCAATTCAATTCAATTCAATTCAATTCAGTTCAGCTTTATTGGCAGGACGTACATGTGCACATGTTGCCAAAGCACAGATTCAAACGTAAATGAGTTAGAAATAAAGTAAAATAAAATGAAATAAACTGCATATTAAATATATAGATTCATCGCACAGAATATTTCTGGACAGTAACAACAATAACAGCGATGATTACAAAAAAAAAGCAAAGTTAAAGAAGAGTTTACAGAGTTGATGTGTTTCTTAGATTGTGGCATGACATCAGCATGACATCATCATGACATCACATACTGAGCGAAGAGTTCTACTGTTTCAACATTTTCTCCAAAGCAGGAGACACATTTTTATGTTTATGTTGTTCACATGGTCTTATCCTAACTCTGATTCTCTCCTTAACCCTTAAATAATCATTTTTTGACGAGGTTAGGACAACTACAGTCCTCACAACTCACCGCTTTTCCTGGTTATACTCACTTGCAGGGACATTTACACACAACAACATACAACACATACACACACACACACACACACACACACACACACACACACAGACAGGTGTGAGTACCTTGTAGTTCCGGCAGGTGGGGTTGAAGGCGTTGGTCCCGCAGGCGAACAGCGTCTCGTCGTTTCGAGGCACCAACACTTTGACGTAGTTGTAGCATTCATCCTGAAACAGAAACACACACACACACACACTGCTCATTCAGAGTCACAAAAAATAATACAGGATGAAATGAAAACAAAAAAAATACGGCGGTGAACATGATAAAATGTGACAGTTTATTTTCTCTGCAAGGATGAAAATGCTCAAAAAGTGTCTAATTCTGTCTAATTTTGTCACTGATGTCACTACGCTTTCAGGGAAAAAAATAAATAAATTAACGGCTCGACTTTATCAATTTTGTCAGGATGAAAAGTTTCACAGAAAGTTTCCAAAAAGTTTTCCTTCCTCAGTAACCGAAGAAAATCCGTCTGACTTCATTGATGCATTTGATTGCATTGATTCCAATAAATTTTTTTTTTTTTTTTGAAATTATCCGAAGGTTTTCAACTGTACGGTCATTAAAGTCACTCAACCTATAAATGAGCCTGTTAGCGTTTAATTAGAAAAGAAGAAGAGGGAAAAGAATGAGAAAATGAGGAGGAGGAGGAAGAAGGAGAAGAAGAAGAAGTAGGGGTAAAAGAAGTAGAAGAAGACGAAGGAGAGTGTGGAGTAGAGGCAAGGGGTGAAAGAAAAAGGAGAGGAAAAAGCAGGAGGGGAGACAAAAGAAGACATAGAAGAAGGAAAAGAAGGAGAAGACAGCATGACGGATCTGTATTAAATATTAAAGGGAATGTAGGAGAGAGAGAAGAGAGAGAAGAGAGAGAAGAGAGAGAGACTCACGCTGTTCTTCCCTCGGACCGTACACTTGTTGACGTCTTTAGATCGCCAAGTCAGCTTCTGAAACACAGGAAGAGGAAACGTGTCACGGAGGGCAGAGCGGGAACAGAGGAGGAGCTTTCATCTTCTTCTTCTTCTCTGAGCCGTGAAGTCGAACACTTGATTTTTTTTATTTTTTTTTATCAGAAATAAAAACAAAACACGGAGCTGAAGAGCCGTGGGAGTCGTGTCTGGCTGCTCGTTTATTTCCAAACCGTCCGCAGAGCTTCAGGGGATTTATCAAGTTTCAGGGAAGCAGGTGTCTGGGCCAGAGTGTTGAAAACAATATATATGGAAAAAAATATTTTCTCTTTTCAGGTCGTTTCATTTGATCATCAGAGGAGGCCGAGAGGCTCAAAACTATTCAGTGTTTCACAAGAAAAAAAGCAAAAATTGGAGAAAAATCGAAAAAATTACACATGGAAAAAATTTGTATAGTATGTAAAATATGTTTTTATTGTATGCTATTAGTCATCTCACGTCCCCCCAAAATTATCTTGTGACCCCGAGTTAGAGAACCACTGGTCTAGGCTACTGTTTAGCTTTAGCTGCATGTTGTCGGCCATGTTGGCTAACGCTGCTAGGTCACAACTCGGCCATTTTGTGTTCCATCTAGAATCCGGACTTCCTCGTCTTCAGCGCCCGACCTGCAGACTGCAGTTTTGGTTCTTCAAACATTTCTTGGAGGAAGAAATAATCTGATTGGTTGAGCTAAACCACGATGGGCGGAGCCAAAAAACCACAGTTTTTCGGGAAGCAAGTTAGCTAACGAGAATGGCAAAGAAGGAACTCTGATTAAAATATGAATAAAAATATAAATGTAATGACTTTTTTCCTGTCTGTCCTTTCCTTCATGCCCATGGCATCATGATGTTGAAGGTTAGCAGCTAGCTAACTAGCTTACCTAGCTAGCTATAGGCTAGTATGGCTAGTTTGAACTTGAAGATCAGCTAGCTAACTAGCTAACCTAGATAACTTAGTATGATAGATTGTATTTTTTCAGTTAGCAGCAGAGTGCTAGGCTTCATAATATCAGCTTCCTCCTCTCTTACCTTTTGTCTTTTTCACTGAGCTTCAGTCTAATGTTACTTAGCCAGAAAAACTGTGGTTCTTTGGCTCCGCCCACTGAGGTTTAACTCAACGAATCAGACCTGGAGGGACGTTCAAGTTGTACTTCTTGGTGGGACATTCGTATTCGTAAAATCCAGACAGCACATGAACACTCAATTATAGATAAATCACACTATAGAGGAGAAAAATATATATAGAGAGAGTCAGAAAGAGAGAGAAGCAGAAATGAGGACAGACTGATGGACAGAGAGAGAGAGAGAGACGCACTCCCTCTGTCCACACACACACACACACACACACACACACACACACACACACGCACGCACACGCTTCAAGTGCCGACGGATCGCTGATAACGAGAGTAACAGCTCACATCAAAGAGCCGCTGTAGGCCGCTATCCCACAATGCACTTGGAGGCCCATTACTGTCAGCAGCCGCCCTGTAACCTCCCTCTCTGACGAGGAGGAGGAGGAGGAGGAGGAGGAGGAGGAGGAGGTGCAGGGATCAAAGGAAGCTCGTCCTTTGTGCCGCGACACACATTACAGACCGGAGCTTTGTTCCCGGCTCTGATGTTATTTACTGCCTGGATCTGCTGAAAGTAAAGATCTGCTGCTCTGCTGTCAGTCTGCTCACTGGAGGGAAAACTTCTCCACATCCAAACTTCATTCTTCATTCTAGTCATTCTTCAATATATGTATTATTATTATTATTTTATTTTTTATCTTCTCTTCTATAAACACGCGTTCTATAACAGATCTTCCCTAAAACACATATTTAAATAGCAGTAACTAGCATAATGTCACTATCATTACACTTACTATATATTGTGACTATTTCATCCTTGTTTGTTTTGTTCTCTTTTTTTTTCCTTTTCTTTTTATTCATTGTCTGCCCTTGTGTTTTTTTTTGTATCCCCGTTTTCAATCATTGTTGTATCTGTAAAGTCACTAGTGTTTTGTTTTTGTACCAATAAAAAAAACAAAAACAAACTGCTGCCTTGTCCACACTCAGCGCGTCTTTATTTCTCTGTTTTGAAAACACCGGTTTCGTGTTTTAGTACGGACGGGGAAAACGGGGCTTTTCCAAAACATTATATTATTATTATTGTTATAACGTCTATAGTCTCTGCTGCTGCAGCCGTGACATCACTTCTGTAAACAGCGGCGGCCTGGAAACGCAAACGACACGAAAACGCCGTTTTCAAATTTCCCCGGATCAGTGTGGACAAGGCCTGAAAGCTGCGATAAGCAACGTTTTTTTTCACATTAAAGGAATAGCTCACCCAAAAATGAAACTTCCTCCCCCTCATGCCAGTTGAAACACAGGTGAAGTTTGTCCATATAACACACAGGGAGGCTGCAGCACAACTCCATAGCAGCCTTCTCCAAAACAACTGAAGTCAGTGGGGACCAGTTCTTCAGAGTTCCACAAAGACCTACAGTATATTTACACCATCATTTAGTGCAAATCTGAACTACAGCTGATTGATCTGCAACAAATAATGGTGTATAGGTCTTTCTATTCACAGTGTGATTGTTTGGCTGTTTTTGTTTTGGAGCTCTAAAGAACAGGTCCCCATTGACTTCAGTTGTTTTGGAGAAGGCTGCTACCAAGTTGTGCTGCAGCCTCCCTGTGTGTTATATGGACTAACAAATTTCACCTGAGTTTCATTTGGCATGAGGGGGAGGAGATGATGACAGAATTTTCATTTTTGGGTGAACTATTCCTTTAAAATAACAATAATAATAAACAGGATATATTCTTCATTATCATTCTGTGTTCAGGCCTAAATCCCCCGTTTACCTTTCAGTGGTGTTCAGGAGGTTTATGGGTGTGAACCACAGCAGCAACAACAATGGAGGACAAGCAGGAAGAAGAGAGAGAAGAGCGAAGCTGAACGGTGAGCATCAGCCTCTCCAGAGCAGGGACAGAGGAGGAAGGTTGTGATCACACAGGAGGCTTCTCAGCCTCTTCTGTCTGTTTACAGAGTGAGTGAAGCTTTCTGTGCTGCCTCTGCACCGCTGGGCGTCTCGCATTTTTTTTTGGAAGAGCAGCTTGAACGCCCCACACAGAAAACAGCTCAGCAGCTCAAGAGCGGAAAGACGCCCGAGATCACGCCTTTTCTCCAAAGTCCAATCGGATTAAAGGAGAGGCGGGACTTCTGCCGTGACTCTTGTAAACGATAAACACGGCGGATCAAACTGAAGCTTTACGACTTCCAAAATCAGATCTAAACACAAAATTATTAGAGAAAAATTAGAGCTCCACAAATTTCTGGCATCTTTTTTATCATGAATTTTCATTGTTTATAATTTAGCTGGTAACACTTGGGTGCATTAATTAAGGGTTAGTTAATACTTAATAAGCATTAACTAACCCTTAATTAACAGTTAACTAATGTGTCTGGTAATAATTTACTAATGGTGTTCATGTTAACTAAGGTATTAATTTATACATTATTTAATAGTCATCTTTATAAACTATTAAATCATGTATAAATTAATACCTTAGTTAACATGAACTTAATTAATATACCCTTATTGTAAAGTGTTACTGTTTAGCTACATAATTTAGCTAAATCACAGTCTAGCTAGCACAATAAACAGCCGGCAGCCGGTCGAGTGACTGACAGCGGGGTCGTCAGCTGGTTCTGCGGTTGCCTAGCAACGACATCACAAAAACACATCAGACTCTCCCGCTGTGCGGGCTCCGACAGAAGAGGCTTCAGACCGCCTCCCGTGTGATCGAGCCCTGCGGCACCTCAGCAGCCCTTCATGCTGCAAATCCAACGAATCCAGAAATAACAATGAAAGAGTGACTGTGCGGAGTGATGTCATCATGCAGCGAGGGGGGGGGGCGAGGGGGGGGGGGGGGGGGGGGCGAGGGGCGGGGGGGGGGGGGGGGGGGGCAGAGACGCTCTTACCAGCTGAGGGACGAACTCTTCAGAAGCTGTCGTCAGGTTCACCGCAAACACATGATCCCTGAGGAGAGACAGAGACACATCGCTTCAGACTTTTAATAAACTTTAACCATAATAACATCTGTGTGTGTCAATATGTGTGTGTGTGTGTGTGTGTTGTGTGTGTGTGTGTGTGTGTGTGTGTGTGTGTGTGAGAGCGAGAGTTTTCCCAGCTGAGAAACAGTGAGCGTCTTGTCTCCCTTCACTCAAACCCCAGCCTGTCTCTCTGCTGCGTGTTTATGATGTTCAACACGTTTCCAGGAGTTATTTTGTGATGTAATTTTCTCTGTCGGTGAACCCACTCTCCCTCCACCTGCTCCTCGTCTGCTTCTACTTCACTTTGAGATTTCCTACATTTCCCAGAATGCCTTTTGACAACCCGCAGAGAGCGAGCCTGGACTGGTTGCATCTCAGCTGCGGGTGGTATGTGATCTTTTAGGAGATATTTTCTCAAATAGTAAAACTCAAATATAAAACAAATATAAAAACCGAATATCCAATATCAAGCTAACTTCACTGCAGTTTTCATGTGTAGGAGGAGAAAGCGAAAGCGATGGTCAATAAAAAGTGAGTCTTGTCTCCCTTCACTCAAACCCCCAGCCTGTCTCTCTGCTGCAGTGCATTCTGGTCTCTCTCCTGCTCCTGTGGGTGGAGAAACTGGTCTCTCTCCTCTTCTACGATGGATCTCTCCCTGTATGATTGTTGAACGTCTCTCGGTGCAAAATGGCGGCTCTAGAAAGAAGCCCTCGCTCTTTGATTCTGAGGGACTGACACCAGAACCAGACGTTTACCGCTGAGGTTTTACATCCTGAAATATTTTCTCATATCAAACTCCACTGGAGCTGCTGGGAAATATCTGGAGGTGACGTCACCTCGTCTGTGATTGGCCGGTTATCCACCAAGAAGAAAAACACAACTAACTACTGGAGCCAGGAATGAGAGTTTTAGGATGATTTTTCCCTTAGATTAGAATAAAGATTAGGTTGAGGTTATGGTTAGAGTTTAGTACAAGAATACTAGTCTACGTGTGTGTGTGTGTGTGTGTGTGTGTGTGTGTGTGTGTGTGTGTGTGTGTGTTTGCTGACCTGGCGGCGATGTAGAGCATGTGGTTGATGCGTAACATCCTCTGGAAGTCCAGACCCAGACGGACTGTGTCGTTATCCTGAAGCAAACCCTGGAAACCTGGAAACTGATACGAGTCTGGAGGAGAGAGAGAGGGAGAGAGAGAGAGAGAGAGAGAGAGAGAGAGAGAGAGAAGAGAGAGAGAGAGAGAGAGAGAGAGAGGGAGGGAGAGAGAGAGAGAGGGAGAGAGAGGGGGAGAGAGAGAGAGGGAGGGAGAGAGAGAGAGAGAGAGAGAGATAGGAAATATTAATTAAAATATTTTATCCTCATATTTTAATAGATCCTCATCATCCTCATCGTCCATATTTTCATCCTCCTACTCCTCCTCCTCATCCTACTCATCATCCTCATCATTTTCATCCTCATCCTCATCATTCTCAATCATCATCATCATCATCATCATCCTCATAATCCTCATCCTCATCATTCTCAGTCATCATCCTCATCATCCTCATCATTTGAATCCTCATCCTTCTCATCATCATTCTCATCCTACTCATCATCATCATCATTTTCATCCTCATCATTCTCCTCCTACTCATCATCCTCATCATTTTCATCCTCATCATTCTCATCCTACTCATCTTCATCCTCATCATTCTCATCATCATCCTCATCCTACTCATCATCCTCATCATCATTTTCATCCTCATCATCCTCATTTTCATCATCATCCTCATTTTCATCATCATCATCGTAATTTTCATCCTCATCATCATCATCCTCATTTTCATCATCGTCATCATCATCATCATCATCCTCATCCTCATCATAATAATCCTAATTATCATCCTCTTCATCATCATCCGCCTCCTCATCCTCCAATCAGAGGGGATCTACTCACGCTCCCAGCCGACGATGCTGATTGGCTCCAGGTCCTTGGGGAAGGGCGTGGTCGAGGCGGACGCAGACAGGAAGCAGGAAGCGAGCGTCAGCAACGCCAGCGGCGGCCGCCACGGAGACGGCCAATCAGGAGGGGCCATGTTGGGGGGGGGGGGGGGGGGGGGTGTGTGGTGATGTCAGCAGGTCATGGTGGGCGTCGGCTGTGAAGAGACGGACAGAGAGGAAACACTGCGGTTAACAGTGATGTCACTCTGACTCCTCCCACCAACGCTAAGCTGTGACATCACAGGTGGAAAAAGAAGCTGTAGTTTCATAAACAATCATCAAAAACAACAATAAGAGAGAGAGACACACACACAGAGAGACAGACAGAAAGAGAGAGAGAGAGAGAGAGAGACAGAGAGACAGAGAGAGAGAGGAAAGAGTGATGATTGACAGTGTGTGATGTTGACACTGTTCTGCCCACAAGCCAACTGAGACCGAACAAAAACGCCTGGCAATCAATACCAATATAGGCACACACACACACACACACACACACACACACACAGAGAAAGAGAGAGAGAGAGAGAGAGAGAGAGAGAGAGAGAAAGAGAGAGAGAGAGAGAGAGAGAGAGAGAGAGAGAGAGAGAGAGAGAGAAGAGAGAGAGAGAGAGGGAGGGAGGACGAGAGAAGAAGACAATTGATAAACAGGAATCATAGAAATGCTAGTGTGTGTGTTTTCTGCTTCTCTCTGTGTGTGTGTGTGTGTGTGTGTGTGTGTGAGTGTGTGTGTGTGTCAGGGTTTATCTTGCTAGGTTCATCCTCGCCCGCCCGCTGCTATAAATTATGAGGGATTAGCATTTAGCCTAGCGGTTAGCCGTGTATTAACCTGCCAGGTCACAGAGCAGAGCCTGCAATCAATTAGACATGGATTAGCATAGCATTAGCCTAGCGAGGGCATGTTTGTGTTGACAGTGATGGGAGGGAGACACACACACACACACACACACACACACACACACACACACACACACATGTCATCATCTAACAGGTAAAGGCTTTGCAGGTGCATCACAAATCTCCCAGCAGCCATCATGGAGGACTCACTGGACAATCAGTTGTACGCAAATAAAGACAAAATATAAAACTACAAAGCGCTGAACAATTCTCCACCTGCCAAACCTGCAGCCTCCTAACAGTTTACGGTTCTTTGATTTTCCAACAAAATAGCATGTGAGAGCAACGCTGTTTAGCAGCCAACTTGGAAGTCCCAGATGTCAGGCTTTTCTAAAAGCACATGAACGCAGCGTAATGGCTAATGTCTAATGGCAAAAATCCCAGATCCAGATCAAACCAAAATAGAATCAACTGATCCTTGGGCCGAGAGAGAGATCTGTTCACCACATTTCAGACAAATTAGTTTGGAACTTTCTGAGAAATCTTGCTAACAAACAGAAAAACAAACATAACCTGAGTCAGCTTGTTGTGGTGTGGCTGTAGATCCATTCAGTAACGTTCTCAGTAAAAGTGAATAGTGTGATAAGGTGGATTTGTTTCCGAATGTAGGTTACTGTGACACAGTAAACTGTCTTGTCTTTAGCCCTAGTCTCTACTCCAAAACATGAAGAGTTGGAGCTTGAGAAGAGTCAGCTCAGTTAACCTGAACAAACTGTTAGCTAGCTAACTAGCCAGCAAACACACTGATGTTAATGTGAACATGCTAACGCTAGCTGCTACTAGCTACGTTAGCTAGTGTGCTAATCAGATGTGTTAACAACAAGACAGTGATGGTTAGCTGACCAGATGCTATGGTTAGCTAGCTAACAAGCTGACATTATCTAAACACTAAATCAATCAGATGGATCAGTGATGAAATGATCAGTTCAGTCAGAAACAGACAGAAATTAACCGTCTGTTCAATTCTGTTGAGACAGAAACACAGTCAGCTGTTCACAGAGCTGAGGACCTCCAAGATGGCCGCCAGAAGGAGGTGACATCACCTGAAGCCTTCTATTAAGAAAACTGGTAGCATTGGTTAGCTGCTGCTAATATCTATTCTATTCTATTCTATTGCATCTTGGAACAGTGGTAAAATCAGACCTTCTCCTCTCTCTCTCTCTCTCTCTCTCTCTCTCTCTCTCTCTCTCCTCTACAGCTAACTGGTGTAGAATAACGATTGTGGAAGTACATGAGGGAACAGGATGTGACAGACAGAGACAGAGTGTGTGTGTGTGTGTGTGTGAGAGAGAGAGAGAGAGAGAGAGAGAGAGAGAGAGAGAGAGAACTGGTAGAGAATAGTGATTGTGTTTCTGTCCTAGCCTCTCCTCCTCCTCCTCCTCCTCTCTTCCCTTAGCCTCTTTCCCTCCGTCGTCTCCTCCTCTCCTACTTTACCTCCTTCTCCCTTTCCCTCCTTCACCTCCTCCTTTCTCCTCTTTATGTGCGATGTATTTTCAGCCATGACAGTTTGGAGGCATCTCCTGATTTCTCTCCTCTCCTGCCTTCTCCTCTCTTCTCCTCTCTTCCTCTGTCCTTTCCTCCTCTCTCCTCTCCACTCCTCTCTTCCTCTGTCCACTCCTCCTCTCCTCTCCTCTCCTCCCTTCCTCTCTGCTCTCCTACTCTCCTCTCTTCCTCTCCTCTCCTCTCCCCCCTCCCCGCTCCCTCCTCCTCCTCCTCTTCTCTCTCTTCATGTAAACTGACAAATGAAAAAGAAAGAGGCAGACTCGGAGGTGACAAGCTCTTCCTCCTCCTCCTCCTCCTCCTCTCTTGTTTGACATAGAAATGAACAAAGGAAAAAGGAGGACTGAGAGGGTGTTACTCTCCTCTCCTCCCTATACTGCACACACACACACACACACACACACACACACACACACACACACACACACACACACACACACACACACACACACACACACACACAACACACACACACAGCTCAGGGCTTTGGTGTTTACGATCCATGAACCCAGTTGCTCAGCATTTAGAGAATTACTCCATTTCCTCTCATTAGCTTCCTCTCATTAGATGCAGTGTGTGTGTGTGTGTGTGTGTTTGTGTGTGTGTGTGTGTGTTTGTGTGTGTGTGTGTGTGTGTGTGGGTGTGACAGGTATCATGTGTTCCTAATTTAGAGAGTTGAAAGGTTTTTTTTTTACAGAGGATTTTTTCATACAGCAGAGTTTCTTAAAACTGCTGTTTCATTTTAACTTCAGGAAGCAACGGGGCTGATGGGAAATGTAGTCTTAATGTGGAGAAACACCAGAACTAACAATACTACTGGAGTGAGATAGAGGCGACCGATCATCTGTTTACATCAGACCGAGGTAGGAATATTAATATTATTATATTATAATATTATTTATTGTGGCAATCAAAACCTCTCTCTCTCTCTCTCTCTCTCTCTCTCTCTCATACACATTTTACATTTATTGTGATCTCACATATTGTTCAGTGTGTGTATGAAATGTGATGTGACTAGATGTGATTTTTTGTACTTCAACATGTACTTTTAATTTATTGTATTGATTGTGCTGTATTATATGTCGACCTGTCCTGGGACTGCAGATAGCATAATAGCAATATAGCAATATAGCTATAATCCGGTTCAAAGCATCTTTTCTCTTTTCTGAGATCAATGTTCTCTTTTGCACATGCTCCCTGACAAATAAACTTAATAAACTCAACAAAACTAAACTATTCCTTTTTTGCATATTTTTTAAAGGATAAAGTCTGATGAATTCTACAGATTCTACACATATCAACAACAGCATGTAAAAGCATAATAATATATAAAAGCAATTCAATATAACTGAAGTCAATGTCTGACAAAATAGGACATTTGGAGTGATGGGAAGCATTTCTGACAAGATCAAATTTACAAAATCATTCTCAGTAATTCTATTTTCTCCAGTGTTTGTTGACATTTAGAAACTTTGCAGCAAGATGGAGAGTTTTTTCCTTTTGTCCTGACAACAGCTGGAGCTTTTCTGTCAATGAAATGTCTGAATGTGTTATTACTCTCTCTCTCTCTCTCTCTCTCTCTCTCTCCCTCTCCCCCCTCTGTCTCTCTCTCTCTCTCTCTCTGTCTCTCTCTGTCTCTCTCTCTCTCTCTCTCTCTGTCACCTTGGGCTAAAATCTGTTTATCGCCTCAAACAAACGTCAATATCGGCTAACAAGAGTCGTTTTAAAGAAGAAGAGAAGATAATTCACTGTGTTCAGAGTGAGAGCTGACAGACAGAGAGAGAGAAAGTGAGACAGAGAGAAAGAGAGAGACAGAGAGAGACAAACAGAGAGAGAGAGACAGACAGAGAGAGAGAGACACACACACAGACAGAGAGAGAAAGACACAGAGAAAGAGAGAGACAGACACACACAGACAGAGACACAGAGAGAGAGACAGACAGACAGACAGACAGAGAGAGAGAGAGAGAGAGACAGACAGAGAGAGAAAGAGACAGAGAGAGAAAGCACAAACATTAAGAATAAAAACATTGAAAATACAATCAACGATAAAAAGAGTGAAAAATATGCAGATAAAACAGAGCCGGCACAACATAGAGAAAGAATTGAAAGGAAAGAAAGACAGATTTGCAGACTGTAAGGCCGCTACAGATCTGACTCGCCTTCATTGGAAATCTAAAACCGATAATAACAATAATAAAGGCTTTTAAGCTTTTAATCATGAACGAGAGCCTTTTTTCCTCTTTAACACTCTGCTCTCGACTCTAATGAGACGCTTTGTGAGCATTTCACAAACAATTCAATTCAATTCAATTCAATTCAAAGGGGTTTTATTGGCATGGGAAACATATGTTTACATTGCCAAAGCAAGTGAGAAATAAAAACAAAAAATGTACGTACAATTAAAGATATACTAGAATAAAGAAATGTGTAAACAGCTGTGTAACATTGCAATCAAATATATACATAAGAGTAGGTAAAATTAACTTAAAAATACAAACAGAAAATTTTTGATTTTGCTGTTGAAAAGAAATATAAACAGTATATATACAGATGAGTAAAGATAACTTAAAATAAAAATAGAAAAATGTGGACATTGCAGTTAAAAAAAATATAAATACAGATAAGTGAGACAAACTCTCAGCTCGTCTCTCTCGGTGTAGTCTCTCCCGGTGTAGTCTCTCTCGGTGTAGTCTCTCTCGGTGTAGTCTCTCTCCCTGTCTTGTTATTTTTGTCTTTTCTGTGTCGAGTCCGGATGCGACTCGACCTGCGACTCGGTGTTTTCAAGTCAAAACCTTTTTCTCCTCTCCCAGGCGGAGGAGATGTTTCCAGAAGACTCTTGGGGGTTTTCTTTGTCTCGCCCACACAGTTTGGATTTCATCTCTCCCTCTTTTTTTCAGTTTTTTATTTTTATTTTTTTTATCATTTATACGTGGAAACAAACTCCAAAGCCCGCAGCTCACAGTGAGTTTTTCTGCAGACAGACAGAACGTGACTCAGACTGAACCACAGAGGGAGAGAGAGTGGCGCCTCGTCTCGTTTAGATAATTGAAACGTCTCGGTCGTCGCGGGGCGTTTCTGACGGGACCGTCCCGCCGGCGGGGAAACCTGTCACTCACATCACAGGACCGATCGCTCATGACGGGCTCAGGAGGTAAACAGCAAGTCAGACTGATATGTGGGGCCGATATTATTAAAGAAGTGTATTTCATCTCTGATATTTTGATATGACACAGTTTTGATTGATTATATATTTACTACATATTTACTATCGGAAGACAAACACAAGTATGCGTCAATACTTTATTATTACTATCAGTAGTAGTAGTCAGTGGTGGAAAGTAACTAAGTACATTTACTCAAGTACTGTACTTAAGTACAATTTTGAGGTACTTTACTATTGTACTTTACTGTACTTTACTTGAGTATTTCCATTTTATGCTACTTTGTACTTATACTCCACTACATTTCAGAGGGAAATATTCTACTTTTTACTCCATTACATTTATTTCACAGCTATAGTTACTAGTTACTT
>NW_027281705.1:0-2500 GCF_046629955.1 Centroberyx affinis | reverse complement strand
TGAATGAGAATGAGAACAAGAGCAAATGAGAGAGAATAAAAGCAAATCAGAGCGAATGTGAACAAATGAGAACGGATGAGAGCAAATGGAAGCGAATGAGAGCGATTGAAATTGAATAAAAACAAATGAATGGGAGCTAAAGGAAGCAAATGAGACAGAATGAGAGCGAAAGAGAGTAAATGAAAGTGAGCCAGACTGAATGCGATTGAACGAGCATGAACAGGAGCGAATGATATCAAATTAGAGCAAATGAGAGCAAATAAAAAATGAGAGCAAATAAGAGCAAATGCGAGTGAACAGAAGTGCATGAGAGTAAATGAGAACGAATAAGAGTGAATGAGAGGGAATGATGACAAATGAGACATAAATGAGAGTGGTTGATAATAAATGAGAGTGAATGGGAGTGAATTAGAGGGAATGAGGGTGAAATAAGAGGGAATAAAAGTGAATGGGAGTGAATGAGAATGCATGACAGCAAATGAGAGCAAATGGGAGTGAATGAGAGTGAAATGAGACAGAATGACAGTAAATGAGCGAATAAAAGGGAATGAGAGCGAATGGGATAGAATGAGAGTGAATGAGGGTAAATGACAGCTGATGAGTGAATGGAAGTGAATGAGAGAAAATGGGAGAAAATGATAGCAAATAATGACAAATGAGAATGAACTGGTGTGAATGAGAGTGAATGACAGTAAATGACAGCAGATGAGAGTGAATGGAAGTGAATGAGAGGGGGTATGAGGGAATGACAGCAAATGAGAGTGAATGATAGCGAATGATGGTGGAATGAGAGGGAATCACAGCAAATGGGAGTAAATGAGAGTTTATGAGAGAAAATAACAGGGAATGAGTGAATGGGATAGAATGAGAGGGAATGACAGTGAATGTGAGTGAATAAGGGTGAATGAGAGTGACCGCAAATGGGAGAAAATGAGAGCGAATGATAAGAATAATGACAAATGAGAATTAATTGCATGAATGAGAGAGGATGGGAGTGAATGATAATAATTGAGAGTGAATTGGAGTGAGGGTGGGAGGGAATGGCAGTGAATGAGAGCGAATAAGGGGGAATGAGAGTAAATGGGATAGAATGAGAGTGAATGAGGGTACATGAGAGCAAATGGAAGAAAATGAGAGCAAAATGAGAACGAATAATAGAGAATAATGACAAATGAGATGAAATTTGCATGAATGAGAGTGATTGAGAGTGAATGATAATAAATGAGGGTGAATGGCAGTGAATTTGAGGGAATGATAATAGTGAATTGGAGTGAGGGTGGGAGGGAATGACAGTAAATGAGAGTGAATGAGAGTGAATAAGAGGGAATGAGAGTGAATGGGATAGAATGAGAGTGAACAAGGGTAAATGAGAGCAAATGGGAGAAAATGAGAGCAAAATGAGAGCGAATGATAGAGAATAATGACAAATGAGAATGAATTGGCGTGAATGAGAGTGAATGATAAATAAATGAGAGTGAAAGGCAGTGAATGAGAGGGAATGAGAACGAATAAGAGGGAATGAGAGTGAATGAGCGTGAATAAGAGGGAAATGAGAGTGAATGGGATAGAATGAGAGTGAACGAGGGTAAATGAGAGCAAATGGGAGAAAATGAGAGCAAATGAGAGCGAATGATAGAGAATAATGACAAATGAGAATGAATTGGCGTGAATGAGAGTGAATGAGAGTGAATGAGAGTGAATGATAATAAATGAGAGCGAACTGGAGGGAAATGTGAGTAAATGAGAGTGAATGAGGCTGAATGAGAGGGAATGAGAATCAATGAGAACCACCGAGAGTGAACTGGAGGAAAATGTGAGCAAACAAGAGCAAACGAGGGGTGAAACAAAGAAGGAATGGCAGAGAAGAGACGGGGAACGAGAGCGAATCAGAGGGAACGAGAGCGATTGGGAGCGAATGAGGGCGAGCGAGAGCGAAGGAGAATGAATGACAGGCGCCACGAAGCTTCAAACAACAAACCATCTTCACACTGGAGGCTTCAGTCTGAATAGAAGCTTTCTGCTGCTCAACGGCTTTTATAAGGAGGAGATCAAAGAGGATGACTCACTTGTTTTCAACAAGACACTCACTTTCACTGAAGACACCCAACAGAGGGGGGGAAACGACCGAGAGAGAGAGAGAGAGGGATGAGAAAGAAGAAGCAGAGAGAGAGAGAGAGAAGAAGAAGAAGAAGGACAAAGGAGGGGTATAGGGGGATTTGGGAAGACAATAGAAGAAGAGAGGGAGCTGGAAAAGAAGAGAGAGAAGACAGAGAAGAATAAAAGTAGGGATTAAGAAAAAGCGAGTTAGAGGAATAAAGAGAGAAGAAGAAGTGACGATAGAGAAAGAGAGACTGAAAAGAGAGAGAGAAGTCGAGTTAGAAAGTGGCACACGACGGCTTTGGATAAAAGACAAGAATACAGAGAGAAAGTGAATGATAAAGAAGGAGAGAAAGAGAGTGAATGGGAGGAAAAGAAAGAAAGTAGGGCTGAAATTGGTCGT
>NW_027281704.1:260000-356646 GCF_046629955.1 Centroberyx affinis | reverse complement strand
CTCACTTTTTCCAAACTGTCCCTCTGATGTTGTTTTCCCCCGATGGACGCTGTAAAGTAGGTCTGTCAGCAGTGTGCATACATGAATGGATAAGGGTTTGTCCGTGTGTGTGTGTATGTGTGTTGTACATTATGCTAAAGTCATCAGCAGGCAATGCTGTCTGCCTCTTAATGGTATTTTTATGAGTGTTAGTGTGAGTGTTGTAAAAACACATGCTGGCATGAAAATATCCTTAACCAGAGTGGAAATGGCGAAATGGCTGTAGCAGCACGTAGCATGTGCATGTTATTGTGTGTGTGTGTGTGTGTGTGTGTGTGTCTGACTGTGTGTGTGTGTGTGTGACCTAGCATAGCTTGTAGCACCTACATGTGTGTGACGTCTGGATGTAGGTGAGATCACTGACAAGTGTGTGTATGATGGAGGTATCACCCTCCTTCCTCCCTCTCTCTCTCTCTCTCTCTCTCTCTCTTTCTCTCTCTCTCTCGCTCTCTCTCGCTCTCTCTCTCTCTCTCTCTCTCTCTCTCTTTCTCTCTCTGTGGCCCCTTGTCTCCAGGTGCTTCCTTCAGGGAGCTGTAATGGCTTCAGCAGGACATGTTTTGTGTACGTGTGTTTGTGTGTGTGTGTGTGTGTGTGTGTGTGCATGTATGTACGGGAGTATGTATGCATTTGTACCTTTTTGTTTGTCTGTGTTTGTATGCCACTGTGTGTCATTGTGTCTATGTGATTTTTGTACATATCTATGTACACGCATGCATGTACAGTATGTGTATGTGTGTATGTCTACAGGCACGCGGGTGTGTGTGTGTGTGTGTGTGCGCGTGTGTGTTTGTACAGCTCATACAGAGGCAAGACGAGTGTGTAACACACTGGATAGAATCTCACAATCCTCCTCCATCTATTCTCCTGAGTGTAGAAGTTGAAGTGTCCTGCTGTGAGAGCGTCACAGCGTATTTGACCGCACACATCAGGGAGCACATCTACCCATCAATTACCCACGCTCTATTGGCTCGCGTGTCATAATATCCCATGTAACGCAGAATGAAAATAACAGATTGTCCCATGTTATCTGGACTTGTATCATGAGAGCCTCTCATCTGCGTTGGCCATATTGAAACGCAATCAATTCAATTCACTTCGCAACAATGTTCTTCCCAAACTGGTGTTGATCCTGATCCTGATTTGCTCTCTGTTTTTTTCCGTTTTCTTCCTGGATGAATCAACAGCGATTCTCTCAACAGCAACTGCCCATAAGCCGTGGTGACTGTGTATGGAACAAAAAGGCGGCTGATGTGTCCCATTCATTCCAGTCACAGTGAGGTCAGCTGATGATGCTGACGAACGTCGGGTGTGACACACACACACAGCCGCCCCCCGCTGACCTCTCAGCCTCATGACTAATAGCTGACCCTCAAGCCTTTCTCCCATGCACACAGTGAAAGATGTTAGTCTTCTGACTGCCTGTAGGAAGTTGCCTGCCTTGTGATGTGTGTTGTGTGAGTGTAATGTGTATTTTCACCACCAGGTGGGAGCGCTGAGTCGAATAATTCCACTCTGCAGTAATCTCACACAACCTTATGTCAGCTGTGACCACTTACACAAGGCCGATTTCCAGAACTCCAGTTTTTTGATCGGTGTTTCATGTTTCGTGTCTTTATTTTCTGTGACAGTCTATTTATTTTGAGGATCACCCTCTATAGGTTTTAAGTAAGACGTTTTATTGAGGGAAATCACGGCCCAGTTGCTTCCTGGTCGGACGTGATTGGTGTTTTTGGGTGGGTTGCCATGGCGATGTGCTGAGTAGAACAATATGTGTGTGCTGTGGGGGCAATGAGGATGGTGATTATAATGCTGGCCTGTTGACGCGCTGAACAGTGTTATTACTGAGCAGAGAGACATGGAGGAGAGCAGCAGAGGGGGGGGAGAGGGAGAGAGGAGATAGAGAGAGAGAGACAGAGAGAGGCCCATTGAGAGCCATCTCTGGAGACAGCTGCTCTCTCTATTTACCAAGCCATTCCATCCTATGCATGAGGGAACACACACGCATGCACACAGACGTGAACCCCCCCCCCCACCCCCACCCCCCACCCACCACACACACACACACACACACACACACACACGGCAGTCTTCATTGCAAAATAAAACCAGAGCGCAAAAGCAATGGAGGGGGCACGCCTGTGTGTGTGTGTGTGTATGTGTGTGTGTGTGTATGCGTGTGCAGTGCAGTAGCAGCCATGTTTCCAACAGGTGCTGTATTTGATTAAAGTGAGCGGGGCCTGGCTGGGTGCTGCTGTTTAACATTTGGTTAAGGACAGCTGCTGTCACTACAGCTGTGCATATACTTTAGACAAAGCCACTTCACTATGTGGGCTGGGCTGCCAGAGGGGTAACACTGAATAATGTAGTCTCAAGCTGATATATTGTTTATACAGTACAATTCGCCAAACGGTGCTATAGCTATTAGACTGAGTGTGTGTGTGTGCACATGTTTGAGCATTACTGTGCGAGCGAACGTTCAGTTTTCTTTGTTTGCGAGCTTCCCTGAACATATTGGACCGTCAGTGATCCTCAGTGCAGTGCTTCCTCTCACCAGTCGTTCCCATAGTCTGCTGAAAGCACAGTACTGTGCTGAGAGCCAGGCCCTTCTGGTTATGTTTACACTACCAGAGCTGCTGATTCCATTAGTCATGCTAATGCTAGTCTCTTTCTGTGCCTCTCTGTCTCTCTGTCTCTCTCTCTCCTCTCTCTCTCTCTCTCTCTCTCTCTCTCTTACACACACGCACAAGAAGGGAAATCTTACCGTTACTTTTAGTTTCCATCAAAACAACAAGATCTCTCTCTCTACCTGGGTAGAGAACTGGCACACCTTTCTGTCTCCCCCTCTCTCTCTACCTCTACCCTCCTCCTTTCCCCTCCTCTTCTGCCTGTCTTGTCCTTCCATCTCTCCTCTCCTTTCCCCCCCTCTGAAGTCCCAAGCCAGGTAGAGCTGCTTATTATGGTGTTGCCATGTAAACAGAGCCGTGGTAACCCAGCTAGTCACCTCCAAAATGTACGCTCATGTACAAATGCACACACACAATCAAAGACAACACACAGACACAGACACACACACACAGCTCTACCTCTTCCAGATGGCCTATTTGATAAAGCCTGACTCATGTGTTGAGGGCAGCCAAGTCTTTGTTGTGTCAGTATGAGCTCAACAGGAAGCTGGGTTTCCTCTTTAGCTGGTACTGACAAAGGCGAACAAAGAAATCAATACCATCTAAGCCTGGTGAAGCTTGCATGTGTGTCGCATATGAAATAACTGACATACGGATAGAATGACAAGGGGATTCATCACATTGTCAATGACACACAAATATCAGCAGGCATAGTGATATAGTACAGTGTAATTACTCTATGATAATAAACTCATTTTTTTCCATCAGGTCTCCTATACTGTGGAACAACTTGCTCTGGAGGAGCGTAGGCTAGATGAATCAGTTCAGTCTTTTAGATCACTTCTTGAAAACCCATACTCTATGTAGCAGTTCTTAGAATTACTGACTCATTTATTATTGACTAATTTCCATGTAATCTCATTCATGTAATATAATTTGTTTTTGCTCCTCTTTCTTATTTTGTTTACCTGTCTGCCAGCAGGATGTCAAGAACTTCTGAATGGATTTCCACGAAATTTGGTCGACAGACTAGATTCAATAAATTACATTTTGGTGGTGATGTGGGATTTCCGCCGTCAGGCAATTATTTTTAAGATTTTTTTTTTTGGCTTTATTAGATTGTTGAAAGTAGAGAGAAACGGGGAAGATTCGGAGAGAAAGGGGGACTGCATGCGACAAAGGTCCTAGACCAGATTAAAACCCAGGACATTGTGGTCACATGGTATGCGCCTTAGACCACTGAGCCACCAGGACACCGCTGGTACAGTAATTGCAATTTTTGGCAGTAACTATGAAACTAATGGATAGATACTTGGATAGAAGCTTAGGTTTGCTGGGTCAAGAAATCAATTTAACTTGTCTTTGGGAGTAACAGCAAATCTTTTTGCAATGGGGGAGGTTTGCACTGTCTGAGTGCCTCATTGTTATCTAGTGTCTTTTGTTGCTCTGTACAGTGTTTGTAAACCATGTTTTTTGAAAAGGTTGTATACAAATAAAGTTACAGATATTATTATTATTATAAGTAGTAGTAGTAGTAGTAGTAACAGCAGCAGCAGCAGTATAGTCTGAATAAAACAGTTCAGGTGTATCTGCATCCTTGTGCCCAGTGTGGATTTAATTATCGTTAAAATATTTCCTGGAGCTGCGTCTCAGATTCCAGAGATCCCAGGACTTCGGTCCACTGGCATCAGCGGGGCACAGGCCCGGCCGGAGAGGAGGGACAGACTGGCGCCGGGGCCTGCGGATGTGTGTGTGAGTGTGTGTGTGTGTGTGTGTGTGTGTGTAGGACGATCTACACACTGACATTCACAACCTGTCGCTGCCCTGGCAGTGCCCTAGCAACAGCCATGCCTGCCTGGCATCCGTTTATAGAAGTCTTCCTCTTCTTCTTCTCCTCCTCCTCTTCTCCTCCCACTCCACTCCTCTCATTTTCCAGCTCTCAGTAGGGCAGGATCCCCTTCACAGCCACGGCCTGGCTTTCTTTAAGCAGTAGGCGGCTGTCTCTGTCCCTCTTCATCTGTGTGCTGCAGTGCAACATAACACCGACTGGGAAGCGTGCAGCTGCTTATTCAAACACACTAATGTACAGTAGAGGCCCAACAGATTAGTTCTCTCCATTGGCTGTGATGGAGGATTTGATAAAATTAGCTGAATTTCTCAGTAATGGCCTCGTTTGTTTACAGCAATTATACCACACTGTCAAAACTAATTTGAGAATAATCATAATAACCAGAGCATCTGCAAAATGTCCCATAAAAACTCTTTCTCTTCTCCTTGCTGAATCCACCCTTCATATATAATGCATGTCTTTATACTGTTAGACAAATGCTGGATTTCATTATCATCAGCCATTGCAAAGAGGAAGATGTTTTTTAGCGAGTTCCCCTCCCTTCGGGCTTGAGGAAAGCAGTAAATTGTTTTCAGGTATCCATGAAACAGGGATAAACAGAATTTCACCTAAGAGGCAACAGTGTAATGTAATCCACATTGTGAGCAGCTCAAGATATCAGTGTTGATATATGCAACCGTCATGACCCTACAATACCTTTAGCACCAGTTCCTTCTCATAACACAGGCCTAGGGTATTATCTATGTAAGGCATGTATCTGTATTTAATGTTCTGCTAATGGCATAGGAATGCAGCTGTTTTCGTAAGTGCGACTGTATTCCCGGCGTTATGATCACTATGATATGAATGGAGCTCCTCGACAAATCAGGGAGGAAACATTCTAGTCTTCTCCCAGTGTGACCAGTTGTTATAGGAGATTGGATTAGAGTCGGCTGGGCATGCTGGGGCTTGAAAGGATATGCGGTCAAAGGAAGTGTGCTTATGTGTGTGCGTGTGCGCGTGTGTGTGTGTGCATGTGTTTGGTGGCGGGGGTATGGGGGCGTTGAAAACTTGCCTATGTATGTACTTCTGTGCCTGTGTATGTGCCTGCATGTGTGTATGCATGTGTGCACAGTATTTTTGCACGCATCTGCTATACACATATTTGTTGTGTGTATGTGTTTGTGTGCGCACATGCGGGTTTGTACATATGTTTGGGTGGATTGTGTGTGTGTTTGTGTGTGTGTGTGTGTATGTATGTGTGTGCCAGGGAGTGGAGGAATGTCAGACACATGCGGTTGGCAGGACGCAGTGTGTGGGTTGAGGGTGTGTCCAGAGCAGGATTCTCCCCGTGTTTCCATCCCCTATCTGTTTCCAGATCGCATTACTGTACGCTGGAGACACCACTACCACTACCACTGTTGCCCGTAGCAACAGGTTTTATTTACAGGTGCAACGCTGACCTCTGGTGGAGGGAGTGACACAATGTCAGATGTTGTGGGGCTGATGTGTCAGCTGTAAATAACACACATATTTAAGTATACGCTCTTATAGTAGTATATGTATGTCTTCATCTTATCTACAGGGAAATATTTTTTCCACAGGGAATGATGCATGTATTCACACCACACACACACAAACATATTACACACATATAAAAGTTCAGATAAGGTGACCAGACCCAGGCCCATTTCAAGCTTAGTATCCCATGTTCCTGGCAGCTGTTTTCACATATCCTGGTTTTCAACATAAGTCCAGGCGTTTGTCCAGTTTTCATGGCAGTTAGAAATGTTCATTGACTGTTACATGTTTTCAGAACTTAAAAAGACAAATCCCATGCGGTCCGGATCACTCATACCTTCAATCCCACTAGCAAACAAGAAGCAACATTGTGTCCTGTTTTTCAATTTGGAAAATCTGGTCACCCCTAACACAAATGTGCACACACACACACGTATCCTTGGTGACGTACTTTGCATGCTTCAGTGGTGGGTAAATGTTGTGTATGATTGATCCCAGGCTGCAGGTCTTGGTACAGTAAAGCCTCCTATTTGTTTTAGATCTTTGTGTGCTTGTGTGTGTGTGTCTGTGGTGTCTGTGTGTGTCTGTGGTGTGTGTGTGTGTGTGTGTGCGTGTTTCTGCACGCGCGCACATCTGTGTTTATGTGGGGTAAATGCGCCTAAATCAATGTAGGACGCAAACTTAGATTCCAACGTAAGCAACAAATTGGCAGGAAGCTTGCCAAACATGTGAGATTTCACTTCCACACAGTTTATCATAACAACACACACACGGGATAGCGACTGTCGAGGAGATTGTAGAATATTTCTGTCGCTTTTCATTCTGAATAATTTATTACAGTGTAAATCAAAATTGGAGTGATTTTTCATATCTGTCTATTTATCCATTTTTCATTTCATCTCTCTCCTCCTTTTTGCCTCCCTTGGCTTCCCTTCCCTCTGGAAACAGTCTTGCTTTGCAGTTTGAAAGAGAGTTATGAGCCTTTTGAGAGGAGGGTGCCCTATCACTCACACACACACACACACACACACACACTGACAGCTAGCTACTGTCAGTGCTAGCTGTCTGGACATTGATGAATAGTTAATTTCAGCCCGGAGGTCAGCAGCAGTGCTTCATCCCCATTGGCCTGTCTCCTCTGTGGCTGGGAGAGCGGGATTGGTCGCCTCAGGGCGTGATCTCGCTGTCTATTGGATGATTAGGTAACTCCAGTCTTCACTCAGGGTTTGAATGGAAGAGATTTTAGGCAAGCAGTTTCTTTGAATTGGTAAGCACTGCTTTGATAACAAGTAAGTGTAGATCATCGTCTTTACAAAGAGAAGACAAGCCGCGAATTGTACGCATGCTCAACTGTACATGATCTTCCTTGCTGTATTCTTGCCATGCATTCATGGGAGAAAAGAATCTACACACACACACACACTCCTCCTCCCTACTTCTCTCTCTCTCTCTCAAGCACACACACACACACACACACACACACACACACACACTGACCAACGCCCCTGTCCACCCTTCCCCCTCCACCCCACACACAGAGGCTCATTCACATGGCCATTAAGTCATTAGGCAACTTATTTATTGATGTCTGCTTCCAGTCCGACTGACCGTACGTATCTGACAATCTACCAACTGCCTGCATGAGCCTGTACTGACCATATTAGTCCATAATATGATTCTGTCTCCACTCTGGATTTATTTATCTATCTTATCCACTCTATCTGACATCAGATATCAGATACTGACAAGGCTTGGTTGGAGATATGTCTGTGTCTTTGAGTGTAGTGTGTGTGTATGGTGGTGTGTGTGTTTATGCAGAGGGATGGTTATGGGTGTGTGTGTGTGTGTATGTGGGGGGGGGGGGGGGGGCTTATGTATGCATTCATGTGCTTATATGTAAGATGGGATGCTGATGTTGCCATAATCCCACATAATAAGGCTTGAATATGTTTCAATAGTAAGTATTCTGTCTATTTGGTCAGTTGCCATGGGTGTGTGAGCCATGTGACTTAGAGTAAGTGTTTTTGAGTGTCTTCAAGTTTGATGGATCCTCACCAGCCCAGTCAAAAATGAGAGTTTTCACAGAAAGAAACCACTCTGAGAGGACGGCTGTAGAGAGGGAGGGAGGAATGGAGGGAAGGAGAGGGGGGAGGGAAGATAGAAAACTGAGAGAGAGAGAGAGAGAGAGAGAGAGGGTGGGGGGTTGTCATCGCTCGCTCATTCCAAGCTCTGAAGCTCTGGAAGTGGAGGAGGAGGAGGAGAAGAGAAAAATAAGTTGCTGCTTTAAGAAAGAGAGAAAGTCAGAGAAAGAGGGAAAGGGAGGAGAGACAGAGAGAGCTAGAAAGAGAGAGAGAGAGAGAGAGGAGAGAGCCGTGGACTTGGATCAGTGAGCCGCTACTCTCGTTTTTTCCCCCCCTCCCCTCCTCTCTCTTGCACGGGCTCCTAATTTGGGATTTGTTTAAAGCGGGACTGCGCCTAAGGAAGACTTTGCCTTGCTGGGGAAAGGGAACCCTGCTTCCTTTCTCTCACATACACACACACACACACACACACACTTGCTCCCCAAAATGTCTGATTCCACTGTCAACGCTCACTTGGAAGGGATCATATCAGACTTTGAAGGTTAGTTTCTTTCTCTCTTTCACTCTCCTGCTCCACTGTTTTTCTTCTCCTTGTCACTCTGTGGCGTGAAGCAGTCTTTAACCCGGCCATGAGGACACTATAGATCGCTTCCACATGTTTGATTGGAACCGAGCGGATTTGGAAAATGGAGAGTGTGAAGGGTTCGTTGACGTCTGTGGCGGGCTGTGGTGTTTGGAGAGGGAAATCGTGCTAAAATTCTGTCTTTTTACGCCTCTTTAACTTTGTTGAGATGCACGCTTTGAGTGTGTGTGTGTGTGTGTGTGTGTGAGGTGTGGGTCATGTGGCTATCGTATGTGTGAGTTGTGTGTCTCTGTGTGGAAGACACAAACCGTGCATTCAGAGGACAGTGTGCAATTGATTTAGCAACTCTTTAAGGGAGTCTGCGTCATAGGAAGACCACATGGGGGGGGGGGGGGGGTATGCACTCAGGAGACGGCAACTGACCATACGGCTGTGAGGGGAACACCGAACACCTGGCAACCCCCCCCCCCCCCTCCCTGTTCCTCCCCTCCCTCCTTCGCTTTTCCTTTTCATCTCCCTGCCGCTGGCGTACGGATTCCCCCTGTCATCCCTCTCCTCCCTCTCTTCTTCCTCCTCCTCCGGCTGCGCTTCCCCTTTTCCTCTCTCAGCGCCTCGTCCATCCTCTCCCCTGGCTTGGGGAGGGGGAGTGGAGTGGGGGGTGGGGGGTATGTCTGTCTGTCTGTCTGTCTGTCTCCTGTCTCCCATAGCCATTAGGGACGCATCCGCACTTGTCCGTAGCTGCTCCTCTGTCAACACCAGTTAGCTTGTGGTATGTACTGTGAATCTCTCTCTCTCTCTCTGTATCTCTCTCTTTCTCTCTCTCTCTCCCTGTAGTTCTGAAACAGAGCAGAAAGATAAGCAGCATTCAGAAAAAGAGAGGCATCAGGGGTGAAGAAGTGTGTTTTAACCATGTGGCGTGAAGTCATGCTTTTAGAGCTCCCTCACCCATGTGTAACACCAACATAATGGGCTACTGTTGTGATTGCCAATGGTGTGTGCGACTCCTGGCTTGACTGTGTGTGGTAATACCTTATATATGTGGCTCTGCGTGGCTCAGTGAGTACAGCATGGCACAGACGCTGCTAGGGCTACAGCAGGGGTGTGACTCCCACTGGGGCCAGCCATACGGTAAATTCACGCGACAGTGTGTGTCTGTGTCTTCCATGTCACCATTGTTAGATACTGAGTGTGCTGATCACCCCATCTATCAGCCAGTGACAAAGCTGTGTGTATGTGTATGTGTATGTGTGTGTGTGTGTGTGTGTGCTGCTGTGCGACTTCCACCCAGTCTCAGGGCTTCACAGTATGTGACTGATGACCTAAGCTGTGACCTCATCCTGACAAACTGACACACATCATTGACCGGGCCACTGGGCCTTCCGCTAAGTAGGATGACTTGCACACACACACACACACACACACACACACACACACACACACACACGCGCACACAGTATCATTTTTTACAGTCTCTTGATAGGAGTTTGTTCTCTTAAAAAAGGCTCTTGTGTTTTCTTTGAGGTTTTCTAGCTCTGAGGCTCTGGGAAACTCATATTATTGAGTTATTGCAGGCAATGTAAAGATACCAGAGCTACATTTTGATATCCCTTGATCCAGAGAATTTGCTTATAGTGGTTCCTATTTCAAGCATTGACAGTGAGAATGTCTCTTCGCTACTACTGCTGCTACTATGACGACTATTACAACTCTACTGCTCTCTTTTTATCTCTCTCTCCCTCTCTCTCTCTCTCTTTATCTCCAAGCTGCATGTTGAGGGCATTCGCTGGTCCAGTGAGAGGAAATTCCACAGAAGGAGTAGATTTCTGTGGTGGGTGAAACGTCGGGGCGGACAGAGGAGGAGTGGATCTGAGCACAGCCGGGCTTCTCTTTACAGGGCTGAATGAGGCCCGGCCTGCATGGCACTCTGCAGTCTTATAGTTAGACACTCAACGATAAAATAGAATAAAACCTTAATCCTCCGAGGGGAAATCGGGTCTTTGCAGCAACAAAGAATAGGTTATAGATAAAATACAGTGAATAGAACATATTGAAGATTAAAGATTCATCATGCTAATGCAGAGCTCCTATTGGCTGGAAAAGATATATGTTGACTATTACATGTGTATTAAATGTTTTGAGGTGTTTCTTTGACATGGTAATTTGTAATTTTACTCTATGGTGTGCAGAAGATTCAGAAAAAGGCAACAGAAATATTGAACATTTATCCTTTGACATCTTTCAGACTTATGTTATTCCGGTTTGCCACCAGGCTTCATATGGATATTCCACACTGAGTGCTCTTTAATCTCTGCAGAGCAAGTTCGACAATGACTACCGAATTAGAGGACACACCTTGTTTTATTGGAAAGAACTCTTTAATAGTACCGGCGAGAAGTTTGGCGAGGGATCGTGGTCGGAAACGCAAACACCTTTCAAGAGAAAACCGCCATTATAAGCCAACTGCCACTTAGCTGTGGCTTTGTATTTTTTCAGGACCCCCTTGAGTTAGTTGGTGCATGGCCTAGTTCCATTTCATAAATGGAACTAGCGTGAGCATCAAGTTGGTACAGTTTAGCTGCAGGGACACTGTGTTATTGGTCTGAAAACTCAGTCTTGTGACACACACTCTGCAGAGTAGCATCACTGACAGAACTTGTGTGTTAGAGGGAGGAAGTGTGTCCTGACAGAGGCTGATGATAGCCGTCCCAGGCGTCTCCATCCTTATCAGCGTTATCAGGCTGCTAGATACTCACCAGCTAGCACAGGTTTCCTGCTAATGACGCCAATAGCATTAGTGCTGTTAGGTAGCTCTGGGGGTCACTCTGAGTTACAGAGAACACAGCAGGTCTTTGTCAGCTTTTAGCCGCTCCTAGCTGTTATTCTCCCTGTTGGACACGTGGAGTGAAACCCACACCGATGCCAACCCCAGCCAAGACCCCAGAGTTATCACCAAGCCCCATGCTATGGCTAAAAACAACTAGCCTGCGATGAAAGATTTTCTTTTGTAGGTTGAGTAGGAACTTTTCTTTCTGCAGGGGATGGAAAGTGTGTTTGACAACTTTAATAGACACCTCGTGGAGAGGGAATCAGACTTTTCAGGGGCTGAATGTTCTTGTGCCAGTGTGGAGGTCCAAAGCACATTTTGACAAGTACAACAGGCTACTGTGGTGAATTGCCGAACCTTGTTTTCAGAGAGAGGCCGAGTGTGAGTGACTTCAGGTGTGAGTGCTTCTCACATGTGTCAACCTGTGTCAACCTTCAAAGTTCATTCAACAAAATGCCACCCACAGATGTGAACCAGGATGACAAGGCCACCACAGTTTATGTAAAAACTTAGCCTCAAACACATAATCAGGTACATGTACCCATAATCAGGTGCAGTAGCATGATGGCTCTTATTGTGAGAGCTATAGTTACAAAGTATTAGACTACTGTAGGCCACTTAGCACTTGGCAACAATTTAAGTATAGTTATAGTAGTATGAGTTATCAAGATTCCTGCTTACAGTAATCGTGTGTTCATGTGCTTGTGGGAAGGTCGGACATCCGGGACCTCCAAGTTGGCTGCTAAACAGAGCTGCATTCTTGTGCTATTTTGTTGGGAAATCAAACCCGGAACACATACAATAAACAAACATGGACGTCCTGCAGCTTAACAAGCTAATTTGATAAACTTCCAAACAAAGTTAAGTTAGTCTGGCTAACTACGAACTTGCAATAAAGTTGCACGGATATGTGTTTTCTTACTGCTGACTGACACAAAACTTTATCTTTTTACCTTGTTGAAAAGGTTAAAGGTGACCATTGCATCATAACTCGCACTTGCATCAAGATTTTCTGAGTTTCCAACTTACTCATCCATTTTTCTGAGATATCTGATAGCACATGAATGCACAATAACTCTCAGTTGTCTTTTCAACAAAAGCCTGTGCTACATCTAGTTGACCCCTCACACTCATCCACTGTTATGCTCAGAGAGGCATAGAGAATGTCCATGTGGTGCTCATCCTCTCCATGCTACATTAGAGAACAGAGCAGCAACATCATGTGATTTTCCGGCAGCTCAGCCATATTGGATGCAATATGGATAACATGGATTCAGCAGTATTAATCTTTAACGCCATGTCTGAATGACTCTTGGTTGAAAAGCATCATGCTTGGCTGCATCGCCTTCCTTATTTGGCGGCTCAGTATGAAGGAAAGTTTAGATCGTTCAGAATGGAGTCACAAGATTAATGGAGTTGTATCTTCAAAGCAGATTGTTTGTGTGTCATTTCCAGGTTGAATGCTAAGAAAAGAGAGGGAGGGAGGCTAAGAGAGAGAGAGATAGGGATGTGAATAAAAGAGAAGGAGAGTTGACATTTGGTTCACATTGGTGCTCATTATTACTATCTAGGCTTGGTTGGGAGGCCTGTGATCACTGCTATCTCCTCAGAGCAGCAGCATACAGCAGCTTGGAGACATCAAATGGCTTTGTCCTTGATAACACACACACACACACACAAGCACACATGTACAGCTTTGTCCTTGAAAACACAACATACACACACACAGGCATGCAAAAACAAACATACATGCAGTTCATAGTCATACATAAGCATACAGGCACATAGACACTGACTTGGGCATAAACATAGGCAAGTAAATATGCCTTCTTGTATACATAAATACCCAGCGAGACCCATATTGGTGGGAGGCCACGCCATCCACCCCAACACACACACACACACACACACACACACACATACCACCACCGCCGGCACACACAGATCCCATGATGCAGTATGGTATGACAGGAACAGAGTGCTGATTTAAGGGGTCTGTGGCAGAGAACTGTGTTAGAGACTCTGTCTGTTTGGCTCCAACCAGGGGAGAGCAGACTATGTTTGCCTTAGTGTACTGTTCAGACACACACACACATACAGAGAGAGAGACACGCAGCTGACGGGCCTCTGTCTCCAGTGTGTCTGTGAGGCCTTCACTGTGTTGGGGTTTCTGTCACCACAGAACAGACACACACCACACAGTTAGCATAATCCTAGCCAAACAGATCATTATATCAAAATCACAATCACACACTATCTGTTTCGAGGGGGCCACGACACTTTGAATATGCTTTTGCTGCTTGCTTTCACCACTCAAGGTTTTGCCATTAAAAGCTCCATGAATAGTGCAAGTAATTTGCATGGGAGGCAGGATAAAGCAATCGCTCCATTCTTAGATAAGGAAAATACTCTAAGTAAATTAGCCGGTTCATTTGTGGCACATTGCCTTCCTTTACTGTCATTGAACGTCTCGCTGGTAGCGAGCATTCCAAAGCATTGCTCATGCCTTTTTATTATTTTTTTATTTCCAGCCTTTACCACCACATGCAATGAATTTTACATATGACCTCATTGTGACTGGTATCTCATTCCTGTACTTATTTCCTGTATTCAAATAACAGTGGAATACCCTGTCTTCCAGTCAAAGATAATTTCATGGCCAGTTGTGCTCAAATTACATTATGCCATGTGAGCAACACAAAGAGCTCATTGTCAGATGTAGAAAAGATCTGTGATGAGTTTCCTGGTGGCTCTGTGGGTCTACGACATACTTTTGACAATCTGAGTTCTGACTCAGATTGTCAAACTCACAGCCTTTGTCAGACTCACAGCCTTTTCTGCATGTCACCATCTTTCTCTTTCCCATCTTTCCTGTCATTCTCCACTATACACTGAAGAAATGCCAAAAAAGGGATCTAAGAATCAGAGTCACTTTAATTGCCACATATAATAAATGGACAGGATTTTGTCTTGCTGACATAGGTCCAGAGTTCCACAGTACATGCTGGCACAACAGGACTTTACATGCAAAGTGCAAAAGGAGAGTGTGGACAGACCTCCCAAAATCTCTTCCATAGACATCACTGTTGCATTCTCCCTGTGACAAAGAAGTCAGCCATCTTCATAACATATGCCATTTGATGGATACTTTTATCTAAAGCGCCTTACAGTACCATGAGTGCATGATGTGTTTTTGTTGCCCCAGTAGGAATGGAAGCCCTAACTCTGGTAGTGTGATAGAGGCAAGAGGCTACAGGAGGAGAGCCTGTGTAGCAAGGTAATCCTTAAAGCTGAGAGGAACGACATATAACAGAGTTGCAATGTCAGACATATTCATAAGGATTTGCACCTGGTTTATCTTCCCTTATCAAATTCTTTAGGTTGTGTAACTTTAAGTACATTGTTTGATTGATTGCGCCTCTCTTTTGTGCAACTCTGTACAAATCCCGACTGATTGCGCTACTCTCCTGGTGATAATAAACATAATTTTAATGGATGATGCATATTAAGCTATGTGTATTCACAGTCAGGTTGCATTTCAACAGTAATCAATGTTGCAGACTATTGATCATGTTCCCCATTAGCGGCCTCTGGCAATTACAATTACCCTTTCACCTCCTGTGAGGAAGCTCGGTCTCTGTTTGTGCCAGTTATCTATCACCTTCCTCCCTCACCTCTCTGGCCCAGTGCCAGCTGCCCATCCAGCGAACACCAGGATAAAACCCTCCATTGTCTAGGAACGAAGGTCTAGGGGACCTGAGGCGCTGACAGACCTGGAATTCAGACTTGTCTGTAACCACTGTCCAAGCAGAACTGCCATAATCATATGGAAGTTTAGAAAAAGTTCAGACCAAGTGAAGCTAATCTGGCTTGACCTGATGGTTTCTCCACCTACAATCAAACCTTTACAAAGGGAGGAGAGGTGAATCTCACTGATTTGGATCTCCCCCCCTCCCATTTTTTTTTTAAAAGTGAAATCTTACACATCACACCCAAAGAGTACTATGAGTTATCATGCAGCCGCTAACAACTCGACAACCTCTCTGGTATCAGGCACAAAAACCTGCTGAAACATACCAAGTGTGTGAAAACAGTGAGTTCCAGGAAGAGGGTCTTCCCCCATGCTGGTGCCTGGCTCGTCACCCTTGAAGCAGGCCAGACGCCTGCTCTGGCTGGGCTGTTTATTTGGGACAGCGGCATTGTTGCTCCAGGGCCTGGAGCTTCTCTGATCTGGGCCGAGCTGAGGTGAGCCAGGTGTCACCCTCACATCTGACACGGAGCTAACCACGGCCAGAGTAAAGGCGTTTATCTCACAACAATAACAACTAGAAACAATGAGCCCAAACGCAGGCTGGTGGAGTGATATGGAATGACCTGGCAGGCTTCCTGGCATCTGGAGGGAGAGGTTCGGATAGTGTGGGAATGCTGTCAATCTGGGGTTATTTGTCAGATTTAGACATTTATTTGAAGGAATTTGTACTTATCACTTTATGTTTACATAGCTATAATTCTAAAGCTATTTTTAATCAAATTATTTTAACTTTTTCTAATAGGGTTAGTCCCATTGAAAGCATCAAACATAGCTTTTGCTGCAGACCAATATTGCCTGCAACAGTGTCGTCAAAGCCATATAAAAGAAACAAAGTAATGTAAAAAATAGCTACAGTCTATATTTAAGCCCCCCAGAAAGCAGTAGGCCTATTCCAATATCAAACCAGCAGGGTTAGGGGCCAAACCTATTTATTTACCTATTTTAGTCAAGATCAAAAGGTTACGTTTAATAACTACAGGGTCACGTGACCAATTAGAAGCGCTCAAGCAGGCTAGGTTAATTGTCCTGTGGAAGGTGACTTCAGATGCCCGCTTCACCTTTTATGCTGGTAGACAACGGATTAAATATAGATATTTTCCTCTCCAACTCTTCCCAGCTACTTTTATCTTCATTTTACAGTGGGACTGCTGACGGTTACTGTTATTTTACAGCTACTTTGTCACCAACGGTTGCGAAGCAGCCTGGTTGTATTTCGGTTGACTGAAAAGGTCGCTAGCTAGGTGTGGTAACCTATATTTTGTGACCTGCTTGGTGTTTTTTCATCGAAGGAACTTTGAATTGGAAACGCTATGCTGTCAAGCTATGTGAAGCGAGTTAAGTCGGGTAAGGTTATTAGATTGAACGACATTTTTTATATGCTGACAGTGATGGGGAAAGTGGTGTTACAACTTTTACTACTAACGCTAGCTACCTTCAAACTGCTTGACAAGGTTTGTGAATGATGCTCATTGTGCTAAGAATATAAATGAATATAAATGAATGAAAGACCTGTTAGGTTTCTTCAGGAAGAGATGCGGGAAAAAATTGTTTGTAGTATGTAGGCATTTGAGTCTGCCCTGTCAGTCAGTTTTGTGAGAGTTGTGATATGTAGTACTACTCTTAAAATGTCACCTTTATTTGTAACCTGATAATACTGACTTTCTACCAGGTGCCGGGGTGACTGTTTTTCTCCTGACACCCATTTCTTCATACAACTAACATTACCTTGCAACTTCAGTGTCTAATGGTAGTATTTGATTTTGCTGCTACACAACCATCTTGGTTAGCAATCAAATAGGTGTTAATGCTCACTCTCCACCCTTTCCTATGTAAGTGACTGTCCCTGACAATGAGCATTGTTTATGACAATGAATTATATTGGGGAGAAAAATCTATGAAACCTCAGAAGAGACCTAGAAAATGTGCTGTTTTTTGACTAACAACAATTGCCTTGTGTTTTCCAGCGCTGAAACGGTCGTTTGAGGTGGAGGAGGCAGATTCGTCCACACATCCCTCGCCCCTGACCCGCCGGACTACCAACCCTCTCCGCTCATCCACTTCCTCCACATCCAGCCAGCGGAGCTACGACCTGAGCTCCCGCAACTCTGACTACTCCTCGTCTAGAACCTCCCCCTCCGAGTCCTCCAATCTCCGCTCCCCCAAGACTGGCATGAGGCGCATTGAGCTGTCAGGGGGTCGCAACCCAGAGACTGCCTCTTCCCGCCGCACAGAAATCTCCATTGAGGTCTCCTCCAAGCAAATTGACAGCTCGCCCAGCGCCGGTATCGCCCGCTTTGGCCTCAAGCGGCCTGAGGTCAGCCTGAGTAGTCGGAGTACCCCCCTAGACAGCTCGTCCACCCCCCTCTCAAGCTCCACAAACAGACGGGCAGAGCTCACCATGTCACGGCCCCACGAACCCCCTGCGCCTCCCAGGAGGATGGACTCCCAGCCGGCTTCGGGCCTGTCCTCTAGGATCCCAGAGCCCCCTCAGAGAAGAGCAGAGTCCACATCCCCCAGCCTTAGCCCCGTGGAGGTGGCCAACAGGAGGCCAGAGATGCCCGTCTTCAGACAGCCAGATGGCTCGGTGCCAGGCAGGGTGGTGGAGAACAACAGCCACCCACCTCCAGCACCCAGCGCTCCCCTGCCCACCCTGGCGGAGCCCAGGGTGGAGAGGATGCAGTCCCCCGTCACAGAGACCCCAACAGCCAGACCCACAGAGAGTGAGTACCTGCTCTGCTCCTTTCAACATGCTGTCTGGTTTTGATTTCCAAGCTAACTCACTTTTATCAAGATATTACCCAGGGTTAGGCTAGGCTAATTGTTTTTACTGGAGTGAGCTACTTGAAGAGGTAATTAAGCCCATAAAATCAGTGTTTTGTTTTGTTTTGTTTTTGTAAAAGTGCCACTTGACTTTCTTTGTTTTTGATGTCAGATTTGGAGGCAACTGGTTTCAGCAAGGCCTGTCTTTCTTAATCCAGTAACTGTATGATAGCAACAGTCATTCTGAGTTTAGGCTTGATTTGGTGCTGACTTAACTGTGGTGAAATCAGTTGAGGATTGCTGTACTATGTTCCTTCTGAAATTCTTACTGTAGCTTTTTGATTTTGTCTGTTGACAGCTGTTGTTTCCGGTTAGCTTCTTCTCACAACAAACTCACAGTCTTTCTGAGAGGCACAGACATGCATGCACACACACAAAATTACCACACTGGATCCCACAAACAAATGAAACTGCAAATTTGCAGTGTAACATGAATCTTAATTTATATTATACTTATTTTATATTATATGTTTATAATGTTGTGTTGTGTTTATTTTAGATTTCTACTCTGTTTATTCTACCTAATGTTACAAGCCAGCTGTGCAGTACCATTAAAAAGAGCACCAGCACTAATCCTTGTGAGCTCAATGGTCTAGACTATCTGTGAATGTAGGTCAGGGAGGGTGATGATGAGAATCCCAGGGCTGCTCCCAGGACAGCAGTAAAGATGGGACTTATACAGTCAAGCTATTTGGCTATAGCCAACCATTAGCTCACTGGAATCAGCTGCTGGACTTAGGCATACAGGATGAAAAACTGTAAAATCAGAGGTGATGAATATAGGTGTATTTGCTGCTTTTAAAAAGGAAAGTTTGATTAGATACTAGTTATACAGAAAGTAAGGTAGCCAGAGAAGTTCTTGGCCTTAGTTTGTGTGTGTGTGTGTGTGTGTTTCAAGCACTGCTTCTCTGTAAACTGTTTAGTGGACTTTTCCATGACATAAGAGGTCTGGCCTCACTACAATACTAAAGTTTTTTGTATGTGTTTTTGTTAGATGAGGCAATCCAGTGCAAAACCTCTCCTTACCTGGACAACGTTGAGGTTGTTTTTAGTCTCACCCACGACTGACTCACCTTCCAAACATGTGGTGCGGTAATGACGCTAAAACTCAAACTGAGCATCTTGCTTTAACCAGATGTTTTCATAGTAACTTGTGCCATAAGTATTGGTTTTACTGAGGCGTAACTTCCAGAAATGCCCCTTAACTGTGGTAAAACGCTGCATATCAAGGATGGTGAGTCACGGTTCATATGGGCTAAGCTCTTAGGCAGTCCAGTTCAAGATTAGAAGAGCAAGTCTCTCTAATGTTGTTTACTTAATCCTGTCATACCACAGGAAAGCCTTGTAGGATGTGACTAAGGACTGTTTTTCATTTTGGGGTTAGTAGCACAGGGAGCACAGGTGACGTTGCAGTTTGGGTGGTATGGTGAGATTTCTCTTTCTGTTAGGCTTCAATAGAGTCTGAACTCCAGACTGGTTTCTGGTATGTTGGAAAAGTTTGTGTGTGTGTATGCGTGCGCATGCATGCAGTGGCTTCTGAATCTCTGCACTCTCTTGCGAGTTCCTTGCGCTGTTTGGTTTCCCCTCTATCATTGTTTATCCTTTCAGAGAGGCTCATCTTTGTACTAGTGTGTGTGGAGCAGTGTTATCTGGAGACAGCTGTGTTCATGCGTTGCTCTCTAGCTAGTTGAGTACTATCCAGGCGTAGGCGGCTGGGAGGTGTTACATTCCAAATCTGGAGGCCATAAAATGCTCTACATAAAAATAGAAAGCCTCCAATTTCCAGTTTTTATGCTGCATGTTGCCTTTCTCAGTGTCTCTCTCTCTCTCGCTGCACTTCCTTGGCAGGGAGTTTGGGTTTTAATTTAGCTTTTGCCTCATGCAGAAGAGTTATTCTACAGCTTTTTCGGTCCCGCCGCTACAGTACTGTTGAATCAGTCAGTTCTTTAAAGGAAGGAAGGAAGGATGCATGCTAATTATCCAAAATGTGGCGTAGCGTCAATAAGACGAAAAGAAGCAGGGGAAAGTGAGAGGATTAAGTCTCCTCTTCTGCCACATTTGGCTCGGATTACCACTCCCCCTGCTTAGCCCTGCATGTGCAGGGAGGGAAGGGCCTGCGAGAAAGAAGATCGCGGAGGAAGCGAGGAGGAGATAGGAGGGAGAGAGAATGGGGAGGGTTAGTGGGGAGAAAGGAAGAGGGAGAAAAATGGGGAGAGACGGAGCATGTGAGAAAGAGAGTCAGATTTCCTGTAAACTCTTCCTGTATCAGGAGGGAGAAAGCCAAATGAGGAAAGTCAACTTTGACCTCCAATCAGTTGGGAGTAAAACTAAACTGACAGACCTCTCTGTTTTGACGACGAGCCCAAAACTACAACCTAGTTTCTGTTTGGCCGCACGAGCTCACACTACAATGATTCAGCCTAATTATTTTTTAGCCCATAATATTTGTTTTTAGATTTAGATTTATTTCTGTTGAGATATGTTTTCTCTTGTTTTTAGATGGGAAAACTTCTGTTACCCCAGGTATGTAGGTACCCCACCCTCAGGGTGTGTGTGTGTGTGTGTGCATGCGTGTGTTCATTCACGGTTATGAGTCTTTTTAGGTAAGCCCTCGCACAGATGACAAGGTTAAGAATGTCTCACCCAAGGGAGAGTGACTGATGAACACGGTGGTAAGCGATAAGGTGGCGGTTTTTATGGCGGTTGTCGTAAAGTACAAGGTGCTGTAATGACATGCTCTGTTTCTGTTGATTTGTATTCCTGTGTCGGCGATAATGATGAGCAGCTGTATTCAGTCTTCTGGTGCTTCAACAGGATATGATCTCATGTGTTTACACACACAGACACACACAGACACACACCCACCCACTCATTCATTCTGTGCACAGTTCATCTCGGTTTCCTGTCCCATGCCTTGACCTTGATTTAGTTTCTCTTGGCTGCAATAATGCATGTTATAGAATCAAGCCAGTGTTCAAGAAAAGACAGACAGATACCTTACTTTGAGATGCATAAGCCTACAGATGTGACAGACTAACTTTAGGTAAGGTGGTTTGGGTTAAGGTCAGAGCATGTATTCATGACGGACTTTGCTCCCCTCTTAAAGTAGTAGTTAATGTTATAACTTGCCATTGATAAGTGATGTGTTGGATGAAACTGGACCACCGTCACACTAAAGATGGTGGTTTTATTTACAGTAAGGGCCACACACAATAGTTGCAACACCAGGATTTCAACATAATCTGTTCCAATACCAGCCACCCACTCCCTCTCATTACTGACACTGACCTCCCTCTGACCTCAGGAAGCAATTTGAGCAATGTTGTGTTTTATTAGTCCAGAGGCAGCTTTCGAGAAGGGAACTTGTAAATGAAATTAAGCAACAGCCACGCTATTAAAGGGAAGAGCAGAGTTGAACCGAGGGAGTCGTCAAGGCTTAATGGGGAACTAGAGCGTGGCCACTTTATGTGATGTGCTCTGTTTAGCGTGGAGCTAGCTGTTGGACTGAGCACCTTTTTGTACACAGTCCTTCTGCTGAGCTGTGTGGTCATGCATTGTGATTTGGCTAGCCAAAAGTGCAGAAAACACTTCTGGACAGTTTGTCTTTCTATTATTTGCCTATTATTTTACTTTGCAAAGGGCTTTGAGTGTAGTGTTATGTGGTGACCTGTGTCTAAAGTCAGTTTTAAGTAGGAGAACATGTCTGTAGGAAAAAGGAGAGGTGGTGATGGGAAAAGAAGAATTTAGTTCATGTAATTTCACTCCTTTCTCCCCTCACATACCAGATCCAGATGGGGCGGCTGTGGCTCAGGAGGTAGAGTGGGTCATCCACTAATCAGACGGTCAGCGGTTCGATCCCCGGCTCCTCCAGTCCACATGTTGAAGTGTCCTTGGGCAAGATACTGAACCCCAAATTGCTCCCGATGGTTGCGCCAGCACCGTGCGTGGTAGCTTGCCGCCAGCGGTGTATGAATGTGTGTGTGAATGGGTGAATGTAGGCATCTTGTAAAGCACTTTGGATAAAAGCGCTATATAAATGCATTCCAAATGCAGTCCATCCAGGATCTATGAAAGCTCAAAGGTCAAAAATATATAAAACATTGATCAACATCTCAATTTTGAGAATTAGAATTAGCCTTGCTTTTAACAGATCAAAGTTAGCCTCCAGGGTAATTAATGCAATGGTTGTTTGCCATTTGAATTGGCCGTGGACTCTAGTGCTTTTGAGAAGGGCCTTTGATGAGGATTATCTTGAAGCTGAGTTAGCAATAGTTTTGGTTGATGATTCATTATCTTATGATCAATAGAGTCTTGTGCTGGCCTGCTGAGTGTTCCCCGGGAATCACCATATTAGGACAGTATTCATCTCCTTCACACACACACATAAAGGCCTATTGATAAGCCTGCAGAGGAGTTGGCTAGAACCAAGGACTTGTGCATGTCACAAGGGATGGAAATGTTTTCACTGATAAATAGTTTGTCCTGTGTTTGTGTCTGTGTGTGTGTGTGTGTGTGTGTGTGTGTGTGTGAGACACACACACACACACACACACACACACAGCTGTTTTACTTAAGTAGGCTATATTCATAGATTTTGCATATCCAGCTTTTGCAAATTTTGCAGTTTCCTGGCACATATACTAAAAGACAGTGGATCTGATTGAAGGAATTTTACAAATTCAGTTTAATGAACAAATATTTAAACATTCTGAAAATATTTGAAGAATTATTTACAAGAGCAACCAGAAAATGCAAAATGCATGTTTTTTTTATTGTTAATACATCATAGAGCAAGGCTGTCTTGCACTCAGAGATCGCAGACACAGTAGATCATTTCATAAATACATTATTTTTTCACACAAGAAGAGCTTGTGCTATTCTTGATGAAGAACTTCAACTTGGCTTTGCTGTACACATCCTCTGAATTTTTTTTGTGGCTTGCAACCCCTGAGACCTCCCTAATCTCTGTCTTAATGTTCATCTTGAATTTCTGTACCTTATGGATGTTAAACCAAGATAGTTAGCTAATCAAAGATAGCCTGTGTTGTTTCTCTCCAATAGATCACACGGTCATCTACCATCTTGGCTTTGCCTTTGTCAGTAGTTTTCACCGAAAGCTTCAACAGTCAGAAAAGTGGATGATACTACAAGTGACAAAGTTGATTGATTGAATGATTGATTGATTATAAAAAAAAAAACAAGGCCACAAGTTAGGTGTTCATGACCATCCAATGAACTTATGACTCATTCCAAAGCATACCAAGTTTTCTGTCACAAAACATTTTGAAAATATTTTATTGTCATGATTGAACTTGCCAAAAACTTTTCTTGGTATTTTATAGACCTACAAATTGTCATCCTGTTCTTACAGTCCTGGAATGTTTTTCTAGCTTTATAATAATAATAAAAAACTGTATTTATAGAGCATTTTTCAAAACCAAAGTTAGAAAGTGCGTCACATTAAGGAAAAGGTGCAAGGACCAAAACATGTAGTGCAAAATAAAACTGAAGGTATTGTAAAAAAAACATAGCAAAGAGATAAAAAGACAAATGACAACAAATAAATCAAAATCTTAAAGAAACTGTAAAATTCAATAATGCAATCAGACCAGGCAGGCAAAACAAAGCACAGTGATGATTCATTTAAATTCTTTTGAATCCCCAGCTATTTTGATTGTGATCTGGGCAATATTCCACCAAGATTACCTGGCTTGCATTACCACAAGCTGACAGCACTGGTTTGAACACAGGCTTGTGCTCCTGTGCTTCCTCTTATTTGTGAGAAATTCTCATCAAAACATTAATTTACAACCTTGATAGGAGAAATAATGAATCGAAGCCTGTAAGATCCATTTTGTGTTAAAGGTCTGTATCTCTACTAGTCTCATCATGTCCAGGTTGGAGTGCGTGCAATATCTTCTACATCCCTGAGTATGAATCGTGCTTGGACTCCTGGAGCAATTGTCAAACCTGAGTGATACTCATAGACATTGTCATAAACATCCTCCAAATCAGTGCATCTTTTGAATTTAGTTGCCCACTGCCACTTCCAGCTTTCATACTCGTCTGTTGCTTTAGTTGCAGAGGAGTAGAACCCCACCCAAGACTTCTTAAATTCTGACCTCCAGTGACTGAAAGTCTTTTTCATATTCAAGCGAGCGCAAGCCTTACCATCCTTTACAAAGAGTTGTAGGCTTGCATCGTAGCCCCTGATATGGACTGGCTTCTCTGCTTTGGGATTGCGGAACTCGCTGCCCCTGCACATCTCCTGTCCCACCGCTGTCCAGAAGCAGTACCACCTTCTGGTCTTATGCAGCCGGACCTGAAGGCCGGGGTTCAGGGGTACTGAGGTGTCGTAACTCCCTGATGCTCTGTCTCCAATTGACGTGAAAATGCTGCTGGTCTCCTGGTCCTCATTGTTCTTGAAAAGCACTACCATCACACCTTGGTTTAGAAGGTGTTCAGGAACATTACTCCAATGAATCCTGGCGTTTCCATTGTTGCCGGTAATCACCTGAAGTCTTGACGAATCTTGAAGTAAGAGATTTTGCCTGGTTTCAGGAATGTCCAAGACCCAGTGATTTGGTGTGGTTTCTGGAATGTTGACGACAAGATGATTTTGTGTGTTTTTTCTGGCCACATGTTGACCTCTATAAGCTGGAGATGCTGGAGATCTGGATTGGTTTGAGGAAAGCCTTTCTTCGATCACAATAAACAACAGCAATCCTAGACAAGCAAGTTCCCCCCACGTGTTTCTGAGGTGCCTTAATTGGGAATCGTCAGTGTTACTTCCAAAGTCCTCTCTGAGCTCGTACAGTGAGTTCCTTTCGTCTTCCCCCACAGAGAACTCTCTGATCTGTCTTATGAGGTTGGTAGTGATGCGGTAGGTGTTTGCTGGATCGTACTGTGTCCCCTGGCGTTGGGAAGACTCATAATGCTGTGTGATATACACCTGATCTATCGTCGGACAAGCTGCAGTATTATCTGTGTTCCGCTCCCTGACTCTGAATATGATCCGGTCCCTATTTCTTTCCCCATATTCCATCAAGTTGTGGAGGCGCTCGGTGACATGGGAGGGAAGTTCCATGGAGGTTGCTTGATTGAGATTGCCAAGAGTGTAGTACCGGTACCTGTACCTGGCATGTCCCTGAGGCAGTGGGTCCAGCAGCCTCTCATAGTTGCCATAATGATGAGTGCCATAATCTCCACTGTTTGGTTCAAAGGTCAGCAGTATGGCATCATTATTGTCAATTTCAACGGTGTTTGCAAACCAGTGGAGCAGCACAAGGCTGTGCTTGGGGACAGAATAGCCAAAGTTGATTTTCTTCAAATCATTGATTGTATTGAGCTTTTGAACAGCTGACACAGTGGTCAGGGCGAGGAGCAGAACTAAAGAGCAAAGCAGGGCTCTTCCTTGCATGTTCATTTTCCTGTGGAGATTAAAAAAGTTATTGCTTCCATTCCTCATGCATTCAGTCTTAAATCCTTGATCCATACATTTATTCCTAACTGATACATATTAGAGCTGAACAATTAATAAAAAAAATATCTCAAGCGCAATATGAACAAATTGCAGAGGCTGCAATTCATTTGTTTAAGAGAGGGGTGTCCAAAATGGATTTCTAAACAAGGTGTTTTAGTGCTCCACATAATTGTTGGTCCATGAATCAAGTACATATTGGTGAACACCTATTTTATAATCTAAAATCACTTTTCTTTAAACAATTTTAAAGTTCTAAACAATTTATGACAAGAAAAAATGCAATTGCAATATTCTGTCAAATAATGGCAATTCGATTTTTGTCAATATCTTTCAGCCCTAATACATATAGGACAGGTTTTTAGATCAAAACATAAAGGTAAAACAAAACAAACTCGTTCAAATACATACTGACTTAAATTCACATTCATTTTACAGCAGAACAAACCTCATAAAGAACATGGGAATAGCATGTTCCAGTCATTCATGTTAAACTGAATGAAAAAGTGATCTCTAAATAAGAGCAACTCACCTGCTTTGGACTGCTGCTGTCGGATGTCTGTGTGCTGTGTCTGTCTGGGAGCAGGCTTACCTCATCTTGGCTTATTGTTTCACCAGAAATGAAACTAGTGAAGCAACTGGCTGCTGCTGTTTACAGGAAATTTTATAATGTTGCTGTTTTGCTGAAACCTCATTTTATTATTCCTGTAAAGAAAAACAGTGGTGATGTTTGTTTAGTTTGGGTTTAGCAGTAATAAGTTAGCCTATATGCAAAGTTTTCTAGGTGTGTGACAGGAGAATATCTTTCAAAAGCTCGAAAGAAATAATTGGCTTGGTAAATTAGGTCACCTCCCATGTACTCACAATGTGGAGTGTTTGAATCCACCTTATAACTTTAACTTTATTTCATTCCCTCTCTCTTAGTTTTTCGGTCACTCTACAGTGCCAGTACCATCTAATAACGGAGAATTACCATAGAAAAGATAACCGATCACTAAAGCTCAATGGCTTATAAAGTCAGTCTGTGAATCATCTGCAAATTTTATTAGCAAATGATGGAGATAAGATGGAAAAAATGGTTAATGGCTTCTTGACTCATTTATGTTTTGAGGAAAGAAGTTTCTTTAGTGTCTTTGTTTTATGTTCCTCAAGGAACAGAGCTGTAGAGCAAATATGGTCATGGTCAGACATGTTCAGCCTATGTGGAGATTTATAAAGTTATTGCTTGCATTCCTTATGTGCTCTCTTTTAAGTCCTTGATCCATACATTTATTCCTAACCGATATATATTAGAGAGGTTGTTGTCAAAGTACAAGGTAAAACAAACCTGAAATTGAAATAGATTAAATATCCATAAATAATCCATAAATCCATAAATAAACATTTCCCCTTCACATTCATTTTACAGTAGAACAAACCTCATCAAGAACATGGGAATAGCATGCTCCGCTCATTTATGTTAAATGGGTGCTAAGCTGAGTGAAAAAGTGATCACAGGATAAAATAACTCACCTGCTTTAGATTGCTGCTGTCTGATGTCTGTGTGTTGTGTCTGTCTGACAGTAGGCTTACCTTAGGCTCGTCTTAGCTTACTATTTCACCAGAAATGAAACTAGTGAAGTGACTGTCTGCTGGTGTTTACAGGAAGTAGTACGTACAGTTGTTGTGCTGAAACCAAGCGACCAAAACCACGGGTGAACTTTGAAGCCAATACGGAAGTGGCAGCAGCAGCAGTTCTTCTAACGTCCGCTAGGGGCTGGCTCCAAAAACACTCCAAACCCAGCCCAACTCCATGCAAGTCAATGAGACCACAACCCAACTTCTAAAATATAGTCTGATTTTTTCCATAAGAGGTTATGGTCTCAGCAGCTAATTTTGCTTCTTTTTATGTGTCTCCTTGTGGCGATTTTAAAAATAATTGTATCATTAACAGGATATCACTGATATAACAGGTTACCAATTATGGGCCAATAGTAGGTGGCGCTGTGTCTCTGCAGACAACCCAAACTCCACTCCCTCCACCACGGCTCCACCCTTTCCCGTGCTTTGGCTCATCCGGCTCCAAAACAGATGGCAACCGTAAACACAATCTCCAGGCTTCAAAACGGCCTTTCAGAAGCCAATGGGTGATGTCACAATCACTAATGTACCGGTGGCTTGGTAGATCCAGCTTATAACTTTAACTTTATTTCATTCATTCTCTCTTTGCTTTCTAGTCATGCTACAGTGTAGGCCTATATCTAATAAGAGAGAATTGCCATAGAAAGGTTACTAAACCTCAATAGTTTATTTTTTTTTAAAGTCAGCCTGTGAATAATCTGGGAACTTTATTAGCAAATGGTGGAAATAAAATTTAAGATGAAAAAAATGGTGACTGATGTGTCGTTGTCTTATGTTTTTTTATTGTTAGTCTTTTTTTAAGGTATAGTAGCAATTAAAAGGAAGGCTCAGGAGGGTTTGTTTCCGGAGAACTAGAAATGTACTATCTTTGATAGCATGTCCTGTGGTCTCAGGTGAGAGGGTCAGGGTGATTAGGATTATGTAGCAGCCAGGAGCCATTTAGTTATAGGATTCCTTATAGGAAAGTATATAAATCTTCTAGCCTGCCAGAGCATGCTGAACTCACTGTATAGTGAACCAGTTGTCATCTGTAGTTCTGTAACATTGTTTTTTTTTTTTGTTTGTTTTTTTAGCAGCTCTGTACAGCTGCTCCCCCTCCCACTGCTGCAACTCTACCAGTAACCAGCAGGAGATGCTGTCACACAGGTGGTTGTCCTCACACACCTGGAAGATGGCAAGCTTGGAGCTCATAACAGCTTTATGTCAGTGGAGACATTTAAAGCCCGTTATAGGTTATAGTTATAAAGTGATTATACTGTAAATCAGTTGTCATATAGATGTCATGTTTTGATGTCTCAAGCTGCGCACAGTGAGCTCTGTGGTGTATGTTTGAGATCACGGACAGTGCCCTCTTTGCCTGTTTACCATAAATCCTCCAAACCAAGGAAGCACTTCCTCCTTTCCCAGAGAACTGGATTCATGTGACACCTCTGTAAACACACAAGCACACGCATCCACACAGACACACACATGCATGCACATACACACACTCGAGTTTCACTTGATATCCTGTATGGAGGCTTTGGTATTCCCTTTGGACAAGTCAGAAAGTCAGGCAATAATAGGGGAGTCAAAAAAACACACAAAGGAAACATTTAGTTCCTTGTGGTCAACTCCCACATCTTTCACATGGGCAGCACGAGGGCATCATAGAAACTGTACATCCTTGTAGCGCTCTCTTTCCTGTTTTTTCTTCTTTTTTTTTTTGGTCTGCAGTCCTCAGAAACCTCAACTGCCATCTATGCTACAACAATGCAGCTTTACATGCTGACATTTTCAGTGGAATTTCACTTTTCTCAAAGAGGAAGTGATCACGTTGTGAGGCTGTTGTACGGCAGAAATGAAGACAGGACTTGACTGACCTGATTTTCTTTGCATAAATTTACCATTTACAGGGCTTACACAGTCTTTTTGGGGGTTTTCCCATCCATGTTTTTTGGAGCAAAGGTAGCCCTGTTCATTTTTTTTTCTTCCTCTTTTTTTTGTCCTTCCTTCTCTCCCTCTGCCGGGGGCATCGCAGCCCACTGTATACTGACTTGGGGAAACCTGTAGTGCACAAAAAGGCCTTTCCCTATTTAATACAGTTATAAGCACAAATGCTCTCACACAGCATAGCCCTACACCTCACTCTGTCCTTGCTCTGCACATACCATAGAGGAAAAAGACCAACCAGTGATCCATTTACTATAAAGCACCCAGTGAGTCATGCTAGTTCTATCCATCATGTTTCTGTGTTATGAAAGGCCTTGGACGGCTGTGAGGAACGCTGTCAGGGGTCAGCCAAGCAGCCCCATGCTCCGCCTGCCAACACATGACACCATCTTGGCTCTATCTGACCCAGAAACATCAGCCTCGGAGCCCCCGCTATTGGCTTTCTGGCACTGCGTCCCCCCTCTCCTCGAAATGAAGATCTTTTATCTGAGAAGGCCGCGTCCTCAGCAGGGCAGCTACTCAATACTGAAGGAGCATGCCAAGTTGTGTTTGATCAAACAAATGATGGTTGGCTTGCTCTGCATGCATGCAGGGTTCACTTGGGAGTCAACCTCTTTTAGGAGAAGCAGTGTTTCAGAGGGGAGGGAATGAAAAAGGCGATCTTTTTTTATCGTACAAGATGTTTGTTTTTTTTACCCATTAATAACATCTGTAAAGTCAAGTATCAGCTTACAGTGCTTTAGGGTTGACAAGGACAAAGCTACAACCTGTGCTGAATTATGTGTGTGTGCGTGTGTTGGGTATCAATGAAGAGGGTGTAGCAGTGAAGGGCAAAGAAGTTTTACACGCTGAACCCTGGGGACCTCTGGCAGAAAAGCTCAACTCGGGGGTTTGGGGTAATAAAGAGAAAAAGAAGCCTGAATTATTAGCAAGACAGAAAGAGAGAGAGGCCCCCGAGAGGCTGTGACATGAGAAAGAGGCGAGAGGGAAAGTTTCTCTGTTCTGAGCTCAGAGTTACTGAGTGAGTATTTGCACAAGGCTGTTAAGCCCATTCCCTGCAACATCTGTCTTTTGAAACAACAGAGTAACTGTACCATTACACTCTTTCTCTTACAATCACTTTAAGTACTCACACAGCACCGTATGCAATTCTAGATTAGGCTGCTGAAGCACTGATTTGCATTAATCAGTGTTTTACACTGGAGGGACAAGGCAAAGGGCATGTTGCCATTGTTTACCTCTGTTTACTCAAGACAGATTGATAGATCATGTGTCTTGTCTTTTTCCTCTTTCAATTCAGTACAACTCGCTCTACCTCTGGCATTGTAAAGATGTATGGTAGGAGTAAGACTGTGCTTGTGAAATATCCTCCCACAGTAATGCCTGCATCACCCGGGGGTTTCTGGATGCAGTAATGCTCAGTAAAGAACCCAGGGACAGGTCCAATCTGGACATCAGCAACTCCATTGGGAAATGCTCTCGGAAACGGCGCCGAAGCAATCAAAAACCCAACGTGCAGAGTCCAGCAAAGGCCTTCTAGCTTCTAATACCACTAAAACCCCTGTCAGTTTATCTACTTATTGGTCTCTCCTCTTTAAACACAGGGCTTTTACTGGGGCGCTAAAGTGGAGTTTCAGAGAGAGGGAGATGAAAAGGGAGGGAGGGCAGAGAACGAAAGGTTTTAAGACTGGGGGCCTTTAGTTTAGGGAAAATGTGAGGTTTCCTGCATTGTAAAACTAAGTACACCCAGGGTTTATTTGAGCTCCATGTTTGGCAAGACCTGATGTGGCCATGTGTATGTATATGTGAGTGAGGTTTATATGTTTTTATCTTAATATGTGAGAGGTGGGCAGGAGGTTGTGTTTGTGTGCATGTGTCTGTTGGGGAAGGGGTCAGTGGGATATGTTGGGATGGAGGCGTTTTTTGAATGCCCATAATCGTTCTTCAGATTAGGTAGATGGACATGGTATAAATTATGAACTGGGTGGAGTGGGTATGCAGCACTCATGTACCATACAGGCTGTGCTGAGAGAACGGTTTATCTTGGCAGCTAAGTCTGTGTAATGGAATGAAATAAATCTACCTTTCCAGCCTGTTTTGGATGTATTTGCTGAAACGCGACTCTTCATTTCGAGGAATGCAGGTGCTGCTCTGAGTGAGTGTGTGTATGTGTGTGTGTGTGTGTGTGTGTGTGTGTGTGTGGCTGTAAGGCTGCACTCAAGCCCCTGCCCTTATGGTATGTAATTACCCTTCCTGTGAGGCTAGAGACAGCTGTTTCCTCTGCTCTTTAATCACACAAATATACATGCACCATAAGAATACTACTCTACCAAAGTAATTGGCTCCCTCTCAGGTTTAAAAAAAAAAGTGAAGGCGTAGTTGAATTTCTAACTATTCTACAAACATTCAGCTACTGTTGAAGTACTTTTAACTTTGCATTCATCAATTGTTCATTTTCAGCCTTAAAATTACATTCTTCTCTCAGGATTCCCCTCAAAAGCAACATACAGTATAAACCATGTTGGGGAAAAAGAATTTCCTTCATTTATTGTTCAATATTTCTAAAATTGAAAATGACTAGGCCTACATCTTCAAATGCTATGTTGATCTCATAATTGCTACAGAATGACCTTTACTTCATGCCAGCAATGTTTTTGATTGGTGGGAAAGTGAAGAGTTAACTGAAGCTGTGTGTGAGGATGTTTATCCTTGGGCTGAACAATATTGCCAAATCATATTTCAGTTCATTTGTTGTTGAATTTGGCAATACTTCTAGACCTAGCTTTTCCTACATATTTTCTCTTTTTTAGTGCCCAAGCGCAAAAGAAGAAATTTCCATTACTTCTGTGCAGATTCTGCAGCTCAAAAACATTTCCCGTTGTGATTTGGCTTTTAAAATTGTGATATTGTGTACTGCAGTATTCTCTAAAACTGTGCTGCCCTGGTTCATGGAGGGCTGTTATATCCCTAAAGAATTGAGCACCAAAATGGTCTTCTGCCTCTGAACTCACAGGAAAAGATGGTCAGATCACTAAGAGGTGTTTTGGTGAAGGGAATCCCGGTAGTCTGGTGTCTCTAAGGGTGTGTGTGAGTGGAATGAGTGGGATGCGGTGAATGCAGAGCCTGAGGAGGAGAGGAGAGGAGAGGGTCAGGCCAGGTAATTGGTGGTCATAAATTAGCCCTGGTGTTTTGGAGATAGACATTCAGTAGGTCCAAAGGCTGTAGTCAACCTCGGTACAGACACGCACACAATATTTCTCTCCCTTCAACCTAATCTTGTTTTGTTAACCTTCTCCTGCAACTCGACAGCTTCTCTTTCATTTCATTGTTTCATGTCTCTCTACTTTGTTTTCCTTTTCGTTTCTTTTCTCTCCCTCAGTCCCGCTCTATCTCTGCGAAAGATCACTTTTGTGTGCATACGGGTCGGGGGTTGGGAGAGGAGGTGGTGTGTGTGTGTGTGTGTGGGGGGGGGTGATCAGTGAAGGAAGTGGGCGTGTCCTGCTCCCTTACGTCCTGTGTCACATGACGGGGGTGGGTGGGAGGGGCAGGCAGGGAGCTTCCAGAGCCAGCAGAGTCTGGCCTCTCACTGGAGCGCTGCACTTCGGCAGGGGACGACACATACACACACACACACACATACTTCACACACGGTGAGTGTTCTGCATACCGGGAGAGTACGTGTGGGTGGGTGTGTGCATGGGTGCGTGTGTGTTAGAAAGAAGGGAGGTTGAAGGAGAGGGAGTAAGTCATGCTCTCGCAGGGTTTTTTTTGGTTTGCTTGTTCTATTGTTCTTTTTTTTGTATGTTACTCATTTTCCCTGTACACTGTTTAGTTTTCTGTGGTTTTCACAAACTTTGGTTGATATATCTCTGTACTCCTTCCACTCTTGGCTCAGGAGCCCAGCTGTTTGTGTTTGTCTGAATATGTTTGTTAGCTGTTGTAGCTGGAGAGAGTGTCATGTTTGATATGCATGTCAGTTGTGTTAATGTTTTGGCTGCAGTGAAAAGTGGCTTTGATTTGAGCAGTGGGTTTGAATTTAGGAGAGAAGCTAGTCCATCATTGTTCTGGACATGCACTCAGGTTGTGCATGTTTCCCATTTACGTGTATATGTGTGTGTCTGTGTGTGTGTGTACGTGCGTGCATGTGATTGTGGATGTGTAATTACCATTGTTCAGGTTTTGTATTCCCCCTGTCTTTCATCCCCTAAATGTTGTGTGTGTCTGCTCTGTTGCAAGCCTTGTAATCAATCCGTCCTTGCATAACACACACACACCACACACACACACACACACACACACACGCAGAGGGACGTTCCATCATGTTTCAGCCCCCACTCTGTTTAAATTCACTTTTTGTGTTTTTCCATGTTTTCCCCCTCCTGACGTTGTCCACACATGGGACTTGTTCTGCTTGTTCTGGTCTTTCTGGGACTGATCCATTACCAGAACATACACAGAGCACTCAGAAGTGTGTGTGTGTGTGTGTGTGTGTGTAGCAAAGTGTAAGATTAGCTCCACACATGTGGTCAGTGGGCTTTACTGTGCATGCAAGTGAATCTTTTAGTTTAATTTCTACAGTGGAAAGTACAATGAAGGGATCTTTTTAGTTTATGGTAATCGGTGGAAAGTAGTCCTTATTCTTTTCCAGCGGGAAATGCAAGGTGTCGAATTTTGACCGAAATCAATGGATGTTTTTTTTTTGTTCCTGTTTTTGAGCCGTTTCTATTGACCTTGTACAGCTCAAGTTTCATTTTCAAGTTTCTTTTTCATCTGCACTTTTCTCATCTTTCTAAACGCTGACTCTCTCTTTCTCTGTGTTTAGGTTCAGAGAGTGGTTGTGTGAGCCATTGTAAAACTGACTATGTGGCAGTAGTTCAGACAGACCTCAGCCCCAGCCTCGTATTATCTAGGTTTTGTAGTCCAGGGTTGACCTGTGGCATACGAAGCAGAGCTCCCTGACCATATCAGCCAGTCCCAAATTGATGGAAAACAGCAACCATTCCTCACCTTTTTAGAGAGTCAGCCGCCTCTGGTTTGCCTCACAAGTATACATGAGCACACGCACACATGCACACACACATACACACAGTCAGAGTTGAAAGGAGGTCTGTTGTGGCCCTTGTGCATTGCCAGGCGAGAACAGACAGTGGCCTTTCACCAGTGTTTGATGGGACGCTGGAAAGGTCGTCATTACCTTCTGTATCGTATGTGTGTGTGTGAAAGAGAGAGAGAGAGAGCGTGAGTCAGCCAGTCAGTCAGTGGGGTAAGATAATATATCTGTTATAGCATTCAGCATCATAACTTTGAAATGCTAAATATTTCATGAATGTGATCTGAGCTCTGAAATATGAGATTGATAAGGTATCAGCTCATAGTTTGAGCACTGCATTCTTGGAATAGCTAGTTTTTGTTTTTTAGTGTGTGTGGATACACATGTGTTTATCATAAGGTTTGTGTTTGTACGTAGCTAGAAGTGTAGACTGAGTGTTTTGTTTTTCACTATTTTTAGACTTGTGTCATATAGAGTTTGGAGATAAAACCTCTTCATGTGAAAAAAATGTTCTACTGTATATCTCCCAATTTTCAAGTGACTTTTCAAGTCCTAGAATTGATTACATGAGCACATATTGTACATGAGGGATCAGTCAAAAGAAAAAAATATTTGATTCGAACTTTCTTACACACTTGTTAGCATGTTGTTAACAAGACAATCAGGAAATCTGATGAATGTGACTCACTGGAAATGCTGATATGGGTCCAAAACATCATGGTATCATCAGGCAATGTATATTATAAACAGGTTCCAACAATTTAGGGAGTTATTGGCAGACCGTAATATCCACAATCACTTTTTTCAAGACTTGGAGCACCTGTCAGAGGAATAGAAAAAATAGACCTTTATCACCGCCACACATCATGGGCTAGTGGAAATTGCTTTCTGTAAAGCATGATGGTATGGCATGGAATAATCAGCTACACACATGGAAACATAACAGTAAGTAGTAACAACAATCAACACATAATGGGTATATACTGAACAAACACACAAACACACTGTCATGCAGAACAGCACATAATGCAAGACAAGCCGGTAATGTAAATGGTGTCAAAAATGAAGTACAGGCATTAAACATAGAACAGTGTCCTGTTAGTGGGGAGGAAGCTGTACTAATCATGACTTATAGTAAGTGTTCACCTGCTTTTAGCAGCAAATTGTGGGAAAATGATAGAAATCACAGTTAGGCCTAGTTGCAAATTAACATTGAATGGTTTGGTTCTTGGCAATTGCCACCTTGGTAGTGTTACAATGTAGTGTATGTGGGTGAGTCACAGTCCATAAATACTGCACTGAAGCCTGGAGGGGACCAGAGAGAGGGGCTTTATATCACACACACACGCACAGACACACAGATTGTGGAGTTTGTCAAAGGGCCTGAGGCCTCCCGCTGGTCATTTTGTTGATAGAATGATGAACGTGTGTGTGCATCTGTGTGCGCACATGCACATGCACATACAGTATACAGCGCTTGTTAGTGACCGTGAAAGAGGCCCTCTACATTCAGCTTAAGCCTCCTGATCCCAACGCTGAAAGAGAGATGAGCAGCCAGAGAGTGAGCTAACATCCAGATCTGAAGAGACTGCATACACCTTTTCTCTTAGTCATCTAAGCTTTAAGTAACCACAGCCTGTTTGTTAGATATGGATAGGTGCATTTATGGCACAAGTGTCACATGGACTATAGTTATGATGACGGTCCCCATCCATTCCACACCGACAGAGAGGATCACCTTACTGTGGGTCAACAGTCACAGAACACTGATCCATCTTGCGCTACGACTTCTAACTACACACCTGTCACAAGTCTTAATGACAGCTCACTTCACCCTTGTGACTGATGGCCTACCATGACGCAGGTATAAGTAGAGAACACTGCTAGCTGTCCATATATCTAGCCATATTGGAATGCTTTGTTAGTTATCAGTTGCAGATGTCTCTGGATTCACAATCACTTTATTTGCCAAGTAAAACTACTGTTCAGGAATTTGTCTTGGTGATATTGGTGCAGAGATATATTGACAGCTGACATAGCAACAGTACATACCGACACACATGGTGCAGGGACAGCAGAACCTCGCATTGAGCAAGAGGACAGTGCGGGACATACGATAGACAGTTGACTATACATATCACTCTACAAAAAGCATTCCATCACTGTATACATGTCATGCACCTTGGCGTGCCTTAGGTTGCAGCCATAAATGAGAGACCAGTAGTGCAGTGACTTAACATACCATGAGGTAGTGTAGTGAGTAGGATGGAAGTGCATGGAGTATGTTCTGAGTCTTATGGCGCACAGGCATAGTTCCTGAGGGTAAAGTGTCATAGTGTATAAAGACTATTGAGATCCATCCTAATGAAAATTTATTTGATTTTTAGTTTACTGTGACTCCAGCTAGCCTAGATACTATGTAGACAAACACAGTTACACATGACAACTGTGTGTTTACATGAGGTTGATTGCAGCTCTCTTGACCAGTGTCCCTGAGGTGAGGTATGTGTATGTGTGAGGACAGGGGTCAGATTCCTGAGCCCCCCTGGCCCTGTGGACCCATGCTAGCTGTCAGCCAACCATTTCACTGATACACTTTGACCCGAGCACTAAGATAAAGCACTACACTAGCTAGCTACCGCAGTCTGGCTAATGACCGTAACCACTCCTGTCAACGAGCCGCTAGCAGATAATAGCTAGCCAGCTTATTATTTAGTCTCTTTGCAAAGAGTCCCAGAAAATGGGCAACTTCCTAATTCATTTAGCCTTTGTGTCAACTCGCATGGAAGTTAATGTTTAGCAGTTGCTTTAGGCTTAGAATATTCTGGAACTGTCTTGGGCTTTAAACAAATTGCAGAGACACTTGTGTGAGGAATGTAGTATTGTGGTGGAATTGTTCATCTTGAATTTAGATGTGCTTGTGTGCATGTATGCACTTGTATGTTTGTTCGTACATTTATGCCTGCATCTTATCCATAATAAATCGATGAAACTTTGCACGATGTGCTTTGGTGCAGTTGAAGAACCTTTTTTGTAGGCTGTGCTGTGTCGGAGGCAGAAAAAGCCTAGAAAGACAACAGCTCTCTTGTACACCACCACAGTGTGGAGAAAGAACACATTCCACTGGCAGTCTAGACAAACCTGTGGGCTTCTACTGTCATTACTGCAATTTACAAACATTCCCCAAGTGTCTGCAAGAAACACTATTTGACGATGCTACTTGTAGTGACTTGGAGACAAGAAGAGTGAAGATTGAAAGTACAATCAGGATTGTTGCAGATTGATATGCCTTTGTTTTTAACTGTGGGGAGGTGACTTGTAGTTTATCATACATGCGTTACAACATACTGTATATACAAGAGTTTGAGCATACAACGCACATGCATCGAATAGGAGAAAGCATACAACACACATCTGACATAGACATACACACAGCGTGTCCAGAGCCAGGTGACACCGTGTGCTAGTTGGGCCCTGCAGGGGTCAGAGGCCACATTTCTCCAGAGAGCTGAATGAAGAGGAGTATGGGAACAGGGCCTTGCTACACAAACACTCTGACTTTAATAACACAACAGACTGTGTTTGCACTGCCAGCACCCCAATTTCCCCCTTTTATTGAGGGATTCACTGTTGGAGGGTGGGAAAAATTGTGTGTGTGTGTGCGCCCCCCAGGGTCTGTCCTAAACTCAGATGGTCTCAGATGGGATATCTAATTGATTCTGTGCTGGAGGGCTGTTTGGAACCCTGATACAGTGTAATTAATGGCATCTTTCATGTGTTTGTGTTCATGCGTGAATAAATGGGCACATGCATGCTGCCTCTCTTTCTTTTTGTATCTCTCTGTTTTCTCCTGTTATTATTGTTGCCCATGACTCAATGTTTTTGTCAGTCAATGTTTTGCCCGGCATCTATTGCACGCTAAGCCGTCCCAGGGCGATCCCTATTTGCCTCTAGGGCTGCAACTAACGATTATTTTCATTGTCGATTAATCTGTCGATTATTGTCTCAATTAATCGATTAGTTGTTTGGTCTATAAAATTTCAGAAAATGGTGAAAAATGACGATCAGTGTTTCCCAAAGCTCAAGATGACGTCCTCAAATGTCTTGTTTTGTCCACAACCCAAAGATACTCAGTTTACTGTCATAGAGGAGTAAAGAAACTAGAAAATATTCACATTTAACAAGCTGGAATCAGAGAATTTTGACTTATTTTTCTTAAAAAATTACTCAAACCGATTAAGCGATTATCAAAATAGTTGGTGATTAATTTAATAGTTGACAACTAATCGATTAATTGATTAATCGTTGCAGCTCTATGTGCCTCAGCCCGCCCAAGGTTTCTTCCAAGTTTTCCTACTAAGGTTTCTCTTGGGAGTTTTTCCTTGTGTGCATTAGGGTCTAAGGCTGGGAGTGCCGGGTAGGTTAGGCTATGTAAAATAGGTAGATTGTTTGTCTTGCTAAAATCTGCTCTTGCCTACCTTGTGTTTTTCGCTATGCTTGTCCTATATAATTTTGTTCACCATTGATTGTGTTTAGTTAGATCTAGCTAAACACTTTCTTTGTAAAGTACCTGAGACATGCTTGTGATAAAGGGCTATATAAATAAACAAACTTGAACTTGAACATGCAGCCTATTCTACCTAGCTGATGCTACATGTGGTTCTTACTGCATAATTCTACTTTAACTGCTTCATTTTGTGAGTGTCATCCATCAGTTCCTCTTAGGGTAAGTCAGCCATAAAAACCAAGCTGGAGAATCGCTCTAAATTATTCTGGAAAGGCCTCCAAGAAGCCTTTTGATTTTTATCACAGAGAATAAGGTATGCACTTCACTTCCCACCCGCTTCTGAAGAAGCATTTGGGTCAGTATCAGACATACAAGTAAAATGTGGCCATGTTAAGATAAAACTTGACTGCCAACCTGCTTCCTTCTTTTCTTCCTCCTCTTTCTCTTTCTACTTGCTCTCCTGTCTGGGAATGTAAATAGAGGACAAGGAACAGATGTTTTTAAAGTGGGCCCATAAAAAGATTTTGGACCAGAGTAAAGATGCATACGTCCCATTTAGTGGATTAGTCCATTGACGTGTGTTTGACATGGAGTTCCTGGCAAATATCTGGCCAACCCATGTCAACTAATTTACAGCTCAATTAAGTGCAGTCACTTGACACATAATATTGACACATATTACAGATGTGTAATAAAGTAGAGGATGTCATCAGTCATCCGCTCTGCTAACTATCCTTGAGCAAGACACCGAATCCCTATCTGTACCAAGGATGCTGTTCTGTAGCTGAGCTGGTAGACTGACCTCCATGTGGAGGGGGGCAAGCAGAAAGAAAGCTTATTTACAGAGATCAATAAAGCATCTCTGAGAGGTTGATTTGATCTGCATTCATATGGAGATCATGGGCATTGTGACATATTGCAGTAGTTTACAATCCATGGGGAATTTCCATACATCATTTTTGCCATAGCCATTTATAGTGACTGCTTTCACCAATCTATTGAGTGTTTAACTGTCCTACCAGCCCATCCCTCACGAATGCATTCATTCATGTCATGCCTGGTTGTCATTTAGCCTACTATGATTGATGCTCATTTTTTCCGCTCTTAGAAACCTCACTTTACAAGCAGAGGGGCCTGAGATTAGTGTTGCATGCTACTTTTGTAAACAAAATTATTACAAAAGAGTCTCCACCTCCATTATGTGGAACTGTTTTTTTTTTGCTACATCAGACACTGCTCAAAGCACTGTTATTTGCTCTGTCATCTCCAAAACAAGAACATGCAGAAAGCTTTGTTGCTTAACATCTTGCTCAAGTGCATGTTGGGAGCAGACAGACAGCCAAAGGACTGACCTATGTTTCCTTGACGGGCTGTCAGAAATATTGTATTTAGTTGAGAGTTGAGTACATGTGAACAACCTGACAAAGTGGTAAATATGACAGGGCAAGTCAGAGTTTTTATGATACCTGAATTACCCAGATGTGACATTTAAAGGGCGGATAGAAAGGGAACCGTGTTATTGTTTTGCATTCTATTTAAATAATTAGCATTGTTTGTTTTTTCACTCTGATTAACTTTTAGTTGTTTTAGTTGATTTTAATTAATTTAAACAACATGATTGCATTTTCTCCTCTTTATTCTGCTGCTGCAGCATAATGTAAGTCTGTGCTGCTTGATTTCTAAAGTAACACAACAGCCACCAAAAAACTACTTTTGTTACAGAGTCCTTGTTCTTATATTTCTGACCCGAAGCCCTTGAATGCATGACAAGTTTTGCTCATGACTTCCAAACTTGGAGCTTACAAGCGACACTTGGAGGCAGCATCAGACACTGTTAGCCAGTCATTGTTATGAGAGGAGAATTCCATATGAAAAGAAAAGCAAACACTGGCAAGAGGCAATGGCTGCTGTAATGGTCAACCTAGCAAAAGATGGTTGCTATCAAAACAGTTTAAAATGAAGGCCTCAATAGATTGCTCACAGTGGTTGACCCTCAGTACGAAATACATTTTTCTGAAACCGCTATTCCACGACTGCACTTTGAGCTGGCCTGCTATTTTCTTGTGGTAGTCCAAGATGTACAATGTTTTGGCACAATGACTGATTTATGGCCTAGTCATACTTCAGACCTCTGAGTATCACTGTTCTTTTCATTCGTAACTAGAAACTGTGCAGTGCTGGTTTACTTTTTGAAACTAGAATTTGTTAAAAAATAGGTCTGAAAACGTACATTGACCGATCCTGAAAGTCTTTAAGTTATTATTTAAAGTTTTGAGTTTAATAAACTCAAGTTTTATATGTTTTTTGGTTGTTGTTGGAATACTTTAATACTGTAAGTGGAGTATTGTATTGTATTGTTTCATGAATCGTGAAAATATATGAAAATACTGTGATATGATATTTTGTCCATATCAGCCCCCCCTAAAAGTGTCACATTAAAGGGAAGCAGTTTCTAGATTCAGAGGGCATTAAGGATACAGGAGGCCGCCTCCTTCTAAATATGAACTAGTCTTGATCCAAGTTTCCAACCCTTTCTTCACCCTAGATTCCTCTCTTGCCATCCAAGTGAGTTCACACACAGGGTCAAACCACTGGTTTGTCATGAGTTGACCAACCTCAACCTAACTCCTTTCCTAGACCTAAACTGGGAACATGGCCTCTGACCTGCTCGCCACACTGTCAAGATCAACACCCTGGACAGTTGGAGCGTGGCCCCGTGGTTTTGACCACATCTACACTAAACATAGATGACACAAACAGTGTTCTTCATAGTTCTTTCTAGTTTCAGTGACTTTGAATAGTGCTCTAAGATGAGGTACATGCAGTGAACAGAGACATGTCTAGCTGGTTTCAACTGTATTTACAGCCCTATTTGGAGGCCTGTGTGTAGTTAGAGAGGAATGCCCCAGGCCCAGAAGTTGAATAAATCACAAACTGCTCTCGTCACACTGGTTTTCTTCTCTTTCCTCCCCTCCTCCTCCATCTCCACGCTCCTTCCTCTGTCATCTTCTTGACCTTATCTTTTCTGGCTCCTCCTCCTCGGTGCTCCCCCTCCTTTTTGGTTCCTCTCTTTTCTCCCTGCCACCTCCATATCTACACTCCTGCCTTTGTCCTTGTCTTCTTCACTCCATCTTTTCTGCTTCAAATCCATCCTCCTGTCTCCTCCCTCTTCTTGTTTCTGTTCTTTTCTCCCCTCCTCCCACATGCTTTGTGGTGTAGGAGACTGCTGCTATTTACAAAAAGCAAAGCAATACTGCTGGAAACACTGAAAAAATATTCTTTAGTGCCTGTAATTGAAAACAGGATCACAGCAAAGTCCAGTGACTCATTCTCTGCTTTCCAATTTCTAAAATTAATTTTGCTGTCTTGCAGACTCAAAGGAAACACATTATTCATGCCAATTCCATCCCATAAGTGGACCTGACACATGGGAAAACTTCATACAGAGGAGCATGATTAAGGAGCATGATTAATTGAGCAGGTACGATGTACCTGCTCAATTAATACTCATCTTTCACTTTCCTAGGGTAACCAATGGTTTAGAAAGTTGCTACAGGTTTCCCATTGAAACTTAACATCTTTGTTGACTGCAGTTTCATCTGATGGGCAGGATGATTGTTTTACTCACATTGCTTTCACTGTCAGCAAAATGTGACAGAGGCTGACTAAAACCAGAGCTAACAGTTTAGACGTGAGAACATTCACATCCAAACACACACACGCCCTCCACCAAACATATTAGCTCCCTGATGTTCCTATTTGGTCTGTCCGTATCCCTATTTGGCCTGGGATGACTCTATATTTGGTCCGGCCGGGCCAGTATTTTGGCTTTCTCTCCCCTGTGTTTGATAAGGTTGAGGTAATGTCCACCAGCTGGTACGCCTCCACAGCCAGACATTTCTCATGTGGAGGTTAAAGGTCACTTAACATTTATAGGGTCATGCTCCAACCGGCTGTCTCCAGACACCTGTGTTTACTGGATAAGAACCATTATAGTTTCCCAGCACCTTGGCAGGACATAGTGGAAGAGGTTAAGGTGATGATTGCTTAGTGTTGAGCAACAGCTCTGATAAATGGTCCGCGAATCCAGTTGTCATACAATAGGCTGCTTCTCAGTCTTCCACCATTACACCAATGAGACATCTAGATTAATATTATAGGTTGGTTAGGATTTAGGCGTTGAATGGATCAGGGTGTCATATTGGTTCATGGAGTCAGTGAGTTCAAGAGACATCTTTCTGACTATTCACTTACAAAACAACACCACTGGATTGTATAAAGATAAAACATGTTGACACGGTACGTTTTACCTGAAGCCTGACATTCTCATATCGGCGTTGCCACATTGTGGGTCTTTTAGTTTATTGGATGTGGCAACACAAGACTTCAATTGTTTACTACCAGTAAGGAAAGTGATTCACTGTTGGGTTGAGCTGGGTTTCCCACAGTAGTGGTCCAAGACTTGGCATAGTGAGACCTGTGTGCCTTTGTGTGTCGTGTGTTTGCCAAGTAGTTTATAGTGTTTGACACTACTCTGACCTCCACAGATGGGCAGTGTGCATTCAACAAGGACAGTTAACGATGCTTTGAAGAGCCTTGTTTCTCCTGTCTTGGAAACCAGCCGATTAAGATGCAGGACACACAGGCACACAAAAACTCTCTCTCTCTATTTCTCTGTCTTTCTTGCTCACTAGCTTGCTTGCTCTCACTTGCTTGTATGCTCTCTCTCTTGCGCACACACACACACACACATACACACACACACACACACACACACACACACACACACACACACACAGCTGATTGAAATGCAAGTAACAGAGTTTCTCCACCCACACAAGAAGATTAACACGTTTACTATTTGTTAAACAGACCAGAGTAATTGTTAGCATTAGTCTAAGGCAGCGTTATTCTCAATACCCTATAAGGGTACTTGAACAAGGAAATCAGGGATTTATTTCAGGGCTAGATCCCGTATCAAATAAAGATAATGGTCTGTACACATAAGGCTTTTAAGAATTGAAAGGGACCATCCGCCAGATCACATGGCCATGTAAACCTGGCCATGACCTAGAAAACAACCTGGGCCTGATTTTCAGCATCAGAGTTTGTACTGAATAGATCCTCTATTGTCTTACAATAGAACCTGGCCGTGGGTCATTTATTTTACTGTTTTGCTGTTGTGGCCGCTGTTGGAAGATATTTGAGTACACTGAGGCCAATATCTCAACAGTATGTCTTCAGCACATTCATGCTATGTCAAGTCCCTTTGATGCTGTGTTGGTGTCCTGCCTCAGGCTAAGCCCTGTTGTAGTGGCCCTGCATGCCAAGGTGTGCTAGCTGCTAGGCAGCATCTCAGCTTACAGCACATAGCTGACATAGTGGAGTGGGTGGAGGAGAGGAGAAATGGGAGGAATGGATCGGAAGATCAGCAGTGGCTAGCAGAGGGAGAAAAGGAATGAAGGGTGTGAGGTGGATGTAAAAGTAGGTGAGAGGAGGGGAGTGGAAGAGCAGAGAGGAAGACAAACTGGAGAACAATTGTAAGGTTAAAGATAAAAGCCAGAGGAGCAATGCAGGAGAGGAAAGGGGAGAAGGAGTGATGTGAGACGAAAACAGACGGGAGTCGAACAGGAGTCAAGAGGCGAGGATGAGAAACGGCAACGGTGGAGAGGGACAAGAGAGAGAGAGACAGATAGAGAGGACAGAGTCTGAGTGGAGAGAGGAAAAGGGTGAGGTTAGGAGAGAAGACGTGAGTGGATGTATGGGAGAGGAGAGGTGGAGGGCACGCAGTAAGTTGCTGACTGATTGCTGGAACAGGATGGGGAAGTGGTGAAGGAGGCCAGGAGAGCTGCTTCCATAGGTGGGTCTCTTTGACACACACACACACACACACACACACACACACAGACACACACACACACACACACACACACACACACACACACACACACACACACACACACACACACACACACACACACTGAACAAGCAGTTTCATAATGGCACATAATGAAACACTTTATAAAAGTAGGACTTGTTGAATATGAACTAGTGTTAAGTTTCTATCCAGTGCAGTGTTATTCCTCACTGAATTTCTTCCATTAATCAGCACAGTGTCAGTGTTAGTTATGTTGACTTTAGAGTTTCTACCCACAGTAACACTATTCCCCGTTAATTTCATTCCCTAACTGATGGAGAATTGAATGGAATTGGCGAGTTGTTTGGATTTCTTCTGTGTTTTTTCTCCTGGATTTTTTTTCCCTGGATTTCTTCTTTATTTGTTTTTGTGTTTTGCTGTTTGTCTTGATGCATAGCAGGCCAAGTGTTTTGGAGTAGAATTTGTGCCTGTGCTGGAATCCAATAGCTGTTAAATTCTTGGCTGCTAGCCCTGACAGCACCAAGGTGGAGCTGACGGTTCTTGTGTGTGTGTGTGTGTGTTTGTGCGTGCTTGTATTTTTGTGTGCTTGTACTTTGATGTGTGCACAGGTCAGGTATGTATGTGATCAAAAGAAGGAAAGGGTGAGTGTGTATGTGGTCATGGTGACCGTCCTGCTCCATGCACAAAATCAAACATGTACAGTGTGATAGTGTGTGTGTATGTGTGCGTCAGCAGCAGCGAACAGCAGTGTTGGGCCAGGCTAGCTGTGTGAGTGGATCGGGTTTCATCCCTAGTGATCTCTCTCTTTTCCACTCTCTCATCAACAGGACACTAACACTGGATGGGGGGTTGGGGGTGGAGAGCGAGGGAAAGGGAGGCCTTGTGAGGGGTAGCAGCTACACATACTCCACTGTAAAGAGTGTGTGTGTGGTTGTGTCTGCTTAACAATGTGCACAGTCAGTGTAGGTTCGGTGTTAACATACAGAAACAGTTACAGCCGCTTTCCGCATGCATACTTCACAGACCACAGTATGCATGTTAAAACTGACTTTTGTGACTTATATCTGACTGGACTTATACCTCATACATCTTGTAGACCTATCACACTCCACAGAAAGACATTATGCTGATCATATGAATAGAAACTGTATGGTTAACCCCCTGCCAAGTGCCTTTGCTTCTAATGGTTTTCTTTTCTGTCAAGAGCCTGTGTTGGCATAAGACCAGCTGTAATCCATGTTTGACAGTCCAGAGGTGTATTTTTTTAGGTGTGTGTGTTGTTGGTTTAAGAAGCAGGCTAAAGTAACAAAACAGATTTCCAAGCAGCTTCCATTCCAATTACTCAACATGTGGGAAGAATTAATGACACAGCAATTTACCAGGTCGTTTCATGTGTATTGGGATTTTCATTGGTGAGGAAATAGCCGATGTTGTAGTTTTGGTGCAGGTTGACAGTGTGGAAATGAGTTGGGTAAAGGTTGTTCAAATGGACTTTACTGAGGATCTCAGAGTCTTTAAGTGTTTTTCTTGTAATGTGTGTGTATTCCGATACCATACTGTGCCATGCAAAGAGGAAATGGGAGTTTTTTCAACTCTTGATGCTGATAGATTTCACCCTCTCTCTACCACTTCCTCATCCAACTTACCTGTTCTCCACATCACTCTACATCCCCACACCCATTCCCTCCTTTGTCTCTCCTCCTCTATCTGTCCATCATCTCTCCCGCCTCTCATGCACCGTCTCAATCCCTCCAAATCACACCCCGACCGATTCCGTCTAACCTCCTCTCCCTCTCTGTCCAACCAGGGCCGGAGGTGATTCCCAGCTACAGCAGCAGTGCCATGTCTGAGGCGGCGGTGCCCGATGCCATGATGCCCCCAGCAGCGGGCAGCCTGTACGGGGAGAAGGCCGGCAACCCGGTGGTGGACTTCAGTTACGTGGGCATCGACGCCATCCTGGAGCAGATGAGGAGGAAGGCCATGAAGCAGGGTTTTGAGCTCAACATCATGGTCGTGGGTGAGTAGAGAATGGACACCTGTACACACATTATTGTTACAGTTTATTTTTCAGGTATCTTTTCCAGAGTGATTTTGGATAGATGAGCAGGTAGGGGTTCACTGTCTTGCTCAAGGACACTTCGACAGGACACATGGCTGTTGATGGACATGTTGGCTGTTTTCGGGGATTGAACTTGAGACCCTCTGGTTATGGGACAGTCTAACTGCTAGGCCACACTTATGTATCCACACATACATAATGACATACTGTGAGTGTTGCACTTGTAATCATGGAAATTAGTGAGTTCTCTCTCTCTCTATCTCTCTGTCTCTCTCTTTCTCACTCACACACACACAATATGAGTCTTGTCAGCCCTCCTGTAAAGAATCGTACAAGTGTACAATCAGACTCGGAAGTCACTTTTACATGCAGTACCATCATTACCACAACACTTAAACTTGTGTTCATCTGAGAACGACTTCAGTCAACTGTTATGCATCTCCTGTTATTCGTGTCTTGTACTGTATCTCTCTAATCAAGCCTTTATGGAAAATGAAGGCTTCAAACTAATTTTAATAAGCAGCCACACACAGTAGGCCTTCAAACTCCCTCTTTCCCACCACACCCTCATCACTGTGATCAGACACCTTTAAAACGGGGGCTAATTACACACACACACCTCCACAGGAGACAGGCCACCATAAAACCCATGCGCCTCCTTGTGTCTCCTTTGGATGATGTCGCGCCGGTTGGTCTGTTTCATCCTCAAATAAAAAAGCTTGGTTTAAGATGCAGCCCCGGGGCTGAGACAGACTTGTGTAAAGTAGTGGAGACAATGCTAAACAAAGTTAAACACACTCAGTCTCCATGTACGGGGTTTTGCATTCAGGTGAAATTAGACTCCACCTCTGGGAAAAAAAGAGCAGAGCAGGAGGGAGAGACTGGGTTAGTGTTGTCGTTTCTCTATGGCCAAGAGAGTACTTTAGATATTTGATGTTTCTTGAGGATACTTTATCTACAGATTCTCCAAATGAGACTAGTTAAAAAGGGGAGATATAACCTAGAGAGAAATGTTGTGTACAGAATGTCAATGCCCAATGTCAAGCACCAATTTAGCACTTTCATGGGATATTTATTACAAATTATTTTGACCAGGTTGTTGACAGATTACTGCTTTCTAGTACCATGGCATTTTGTTAAACCAATATTTTCAGAGCAGCATGTTACTGTAGGAGGACAAAATAGCCCAAAGATTTACAAAAGCAGTGTCAGACACAGGTTACTTTTGAGGAATCTTTGTCTTTATCTAAAGGGGTTAGAATCTGTTTTGTGTGAGTCTCCCCAGTTAGTGATATCATTACTAGTATGAGAGCGTATGACCGTATGAATCAATAAGTTAACTTGGTGTCCTCAAATAACCTTTTTTTTTCAACCCAGTCGCTGGTTCAAATTTTATGGCAGATTTGTGGATAGAAGCAATAATTAACTTGCGTGTGTGTGTGTGTGTGTGTGTGTATATCTGTGCACAACACACATCCAATCCCCATGTTTTATAATGGAATGGAGAGTTGAATTGTTGACACTGTGCTGTTTATCCAGCATGTTAAATCCAGCTACTGTGAAATGTTTGGCATTTATTGGCACTGCGCACACTGAATGGCCACTCACTCACACACACACACACACACACACACACACACGCGCGCGCACAAACACACTTACACACATACACACACACACACACACACACACACACACACACACACACACACACACACACACACACACACACCAAAGAAACACACACACTCTCACACACATATCTTGTTATATCCCTCATGTCCTGTCATCCACGCTCCCTATCAGTTCACTGACACAGCAGGTCATAAACCCAAGGGGAAGTGGGATGGGGAACATGTATGTTTCTGATATCTATAATAACTGCCATCCAAATGATCCATAGTGATATTTTTTAAGAGGATGAATCACACATTTCTTAGTCAACCAGAGAGACACTTTGAGAAATATAGTTGAGACCATTAACTGTCAGGGAGAGGGTGGAGGCTCAAAACTTTATAGTAGATAAAACGTAAATGTGGCATGTAGTGATGGTCCCAGTCAGTTCCCAATGCTCTGGACACCAGCATGAATGCCTTGTATAAAAATCCACAGCTGTTGGGATCTGTATCTATAGATCCATGTTTGCATGTAACACGCGCTGCTGAGTTTGTGTACGTGCGACTGTGTGCTTGAGTGTGTGTGTGTGTGTGTGTGTGTGTGTGTGTGTGTGTGTGTGTGTGTGTGCATAAACCAGTGAGGTTCTCGATGTTGAATTAACTCGAGGTTGAACTGTTGATGTTAACTGCCCAGTGGGCCCCTCCACACTCCTATTCATTAACCCGTGGTGATGTTCACATCGTGTCTAGGGGCCAGAGATGGTCCCATCCAGACAGACAGTTATTATGGCCCACAGATGGGGATGGTCGCTGGTTCATCAGCTTCTATAGTCAGACTCAATCTATCTAGTCCAGATGGAGAGCATTATACTGTATTAGCTCACTGCAATATGAACTTCCAGGGGTCACTGGTGTAATAGCCCTCCAAGAAAAAAAACAAGCACGCATTATAGTAATGTATTGTCAGTTGTCGTCATCTGGTTTATCTCCAAATGACAGACGGTGATCCACTTTTAGAAATGAAAACAATGTTTTTACATTCAGGTTTCTCTCTTTCTTCCCCACAAAAGCTACCTGCTTCTCCATCTTAACTTTTGTTTGTTGGTCACATGGCTGCACGTTGGACATTCAAAGGTTGTGATTAGTCAAATGCACAATTACATGATTATTAATCGTGGAAACATAAAATGTCGACGTACAATTATCTATGATTAATTGTACAACCCTATTACATATCAGTGTAATACATTATCCAAGTTTCTTGATTGTTTTGAAAAAAGTGGTGTAGCTTGGATCTAATCCATCTCTTTGATGGCCTGTTTGGGTTTTAGTTGTGCTGATGGCTTTGCTGGCAGTGTTTGTGCAGACACAGACACCTGCAGCTTGTCACTGCTGCAGCCAAACTGTCTGCTGAAAGCCTGTCCCGAGTTTCAAACTACCATAGAAGAGATAATCACTGGATCTTGTCTGGATTTATTACTTCACCATATGGGCTGTTTTTGTGTGTAAAATTTCTGCACTTCAGTAACTACAATCAGTCATTGGAGATTAGTTTTCTCATGGGAATGTGAATTTTGTGTTGATGTTTCTAAGGTGTGTATGCATCTCACTGATTGTCTGCCTGTCTGTCTGGCTTGTTGCTTACAGGACAGAGCGGCCTGGGGAAGTCTACCCTGATGAACACGCTGTTCAAATCTAAAGTGAGCCGTAAGTCGGTGCTGGCCACGGCCCAGGAGAAGATCCCCAAAACCATAGAGATTAAGTCCATCAGCCACGGTACGGCCTGCTCCCACACCCTCTCCTGCACCCCTCTCTCTCTCTGTACCCCTTCTGTCTGGCTTAATCCTTCTTTTCTTTCTATCTTTGTGTCTGTGGGTCCGTCAGCCACAATACACCCCTCTCCCACACTCTGACATCCCCTCATATCTCTGTACCATTTCCCATCTGTCTTTATCTTTTTCCCTCTGTCACAGACAGAGACAGTCTGGTCTATCTGCCACAGTGAAGTCTTTCTCACACACTGCTTCTCAAGTTGCTCTAACATCTGTCATCCCTTCTCTCTCTCTACTGTCTTTCTCTTCTCTTCTTCTTCTCATTTGATTCTGTTTCTCAGCTCTAATGTGTGTCATCTCTCTCCCCTCTGATTCCCTTTCTTCTATCTCTATGCGCACACACACTTACCACATTAGTGCTGAAATGTGTTTCTACCAAATTCTCTTTTCTCTTAATCACTCGTTATCCTCACTCATATTTCACTCTGTCCAATGTTTTTCTTCAGTGACCTATGAGTTCTCATCTCTCCTTAATCCTTACATTTAGGCAGGGCAAACCTCTATGAAGTACTTGTACAATCTTATTTTAGTGTGCTGTTACTAGCTGACCGTGTGTGTATTTCTGTGTGTGTAGACATCGAAGAGAAGGGAGTGAGGATGAAGCTGACGGTCATTGACACCCCAGGCTTCGGAGACCAGATCAACAATGAGAACTGGTAAGCTACAATTCAGCCACCATCGCTTTATCAATGTCAACTTTCTCTCTTTCATCCTAACTTCTCCCTTTCACACCTCCTTGCCTCACTTCTCCTTTGTTCATCCCTGTGGTGAATTATCCTATATCCTTGTCTTCCTCCCTATCCCTTTGTCTCACTCTTTGCCCCCATCCTTTCCGCGTCTCCTCCTCATCCCTCTTCTCCGTCTCCATCTGCCTCTTTCCTGCCTTCCTCCCTCCTTCCATCCTTCCCTTCTGCTCTCAATTATTCACTCCATCCATCCCTGTCTTGGTCTAGCTGGCAGCCCATCATGAAGTTCATTAACGACCAGTACGAGGCCTACCTGCAGGAAGAGATCAACATCAACAGAAAGAAGAGGATCCCAGACTCCAGAGTCCACTGCTGCATATACTTCATCCCTCCCACTGGACACTGGTGAGAAGATGCACCCAAGTACACACACACACACACACAGACATACATGCCACCACCACCACTGAAATAATATCAGTGCTGCCCCCTGTTGCTCTTGTATGAGAAAGCCCGTACCTAGTAGAACAAAAGATGAGGAGATTTAAATAGGGAAACATTGATGTATTACCACTGTGAGTCATCCAGATGAGTCATGAGGCCAAAAAGTGCATTGTCAGTGGAACAGGAGTGCTTGACTTTGGCCTGAGATTCACTTAGCAGACAATACGATACAAAGGCATCAACTGAAACTCCAACACTCACTTGTGTTGCCAACATACTGTGTGTTACACATGTGCACACAGATCGTGTATTGATACAGATTTCCTTTCTTTGTTCATGGGAATCAGTGTAGAACAGCTCTCTCCTTTCTTACCCCGCATATATATATATATACACACACACACACACACACACACACACACACACACACACACACACACACACACGCACACACAGACACGTCCCCACACATTTCCGCTCAGCACGTTGCAACATATCCCAGAACTCCAGTCCGCTCCCCCCACTGGAAAGATAGGTTGCTCTCGCCAGGCCCTGAAACAGCGCAGCGTCCCAAGCTTCACTCCCTGGATCTGTTACAGCCACACACATCTGGCTCTGATCGAACTGCATAAACTGCTCTCACCCCTCTCCACAGTCTGTTGGTTCAACCCCTCTCTCTGCGGAGTGTAGGGGGGTACACTAGCAGAAGACTTTGAGGGGTGGGGGGGTCAGGGGTGGGGGTGGACACAGTCTCATGTGTCCACCAATTGATAGATTCACCGTGCATTTTATAGCTTTTGCATTTGTGTAAATCTAGTTGAGAGCACTAGAGGGGCTTGGGAAAATGATGGAAACAGCTGTAGTCTGTCAGCCTTGTTTGAGCACACACACCCACACATAATTGATCATAAAAGACCATTCAAGTGCTCTACCTCTGTTAATTTCCCTCTTGTGTCATGGCCTGTCTTTACTAAGGCAGGGGGCCTGGTGCAGTAATGGCCCCCTATCTCTGTGCCCCATCCAGCAACGTTTCATGTTGATCCAACAGTGCAGATGTCACATGGCCTGGCCAACAGCTGCTCGGCGCTTGCCTTAAAAGCATAACAGGAGAGTGGAAGGAAGGATGAGAGAGACGGAGAGGCTGTGTCTCTGTGTCTCTGTGTGCATGTATGTGTGTTCGTTTTTTGTGTGTGTTCTTGTGTGTGTGCATGAGAAGAGCCCTTGGCGACAATGGCAGTTTCTGCAGAGGTGATATTGGCCCGGCCAGAATCAGCTGCCTTAACCACACACAGATGCTTTTCTAACACTGCAGGAAGGCCTGAGCTCCTCAAACCAACCACAAGTCCTTTCAACTTTGCCACCTCATCAAGGAGCTGTGCACAAACAGAGTGATTGATGGTGACACACACTATATACCCAGTGACTAAAACTTGCCCGCAGATGTAGAGTATGTTGATGTCATGGATACTTGTGAACAGTTAGTACTGTAAATATCTTACTAGGCACAGTAGCTCCTAGATCTGGAAGAATTGTTGGGAACCTCTGCCCTCTGGTGGAAGGGTTATGTGTTGCACTGTCAAAAATGCTGATGTCATTTTCTGTCATTCATTTCACATTCATCTGTTTTTACATCTAGTGTCTGCTTCCCCAATCTCTCTTGTCTCTCCCTCGACCTCTCATGCTCTCTCTTTCCCTCTCAGTCTGCGGCCTCTTGATGTAGAATTTATGAGGCGTCTCAGCAAGGTGGTCAACATTGTCCCAGTCATCGCCAAAGCAGATACACTTACCCTGGAGGAGAGGGACTTCTTCAAAAAGAAGGTAAGGTCTGCTCTTCTCTCTTTCATTCCTGCTGTTTCTGTGTCCTGTGAACCCTCTTTGTTTTTCCCTCTCAACCTACTCCTGTTTTTCCATTAAATCAGCATCGGTCATCTACAACCATCTTCTCTTTGTCTCCTTCCCTCCCTCATCGCTTGCATTCTTTTCTCTGTGTGTGGTGCAGACAGGAAAAGTATCTGCTGTTCTCTTTAGTTAGTTGTATCCTCCCCTCGCTCACTGGGCAGTTTCAAAACACTGTGGCCACATTATGCTGAGAGGCCTTACCAGGTCAAGAGCTCTCTAGTTTCTCGCTGTCTCTCTCTCTCTCTCTCTCTCTCTCTCTGTTTCTCTCTCTCCATCTCCCTCCTTCCCCCACTCCATCTCCATGCAGCTGATGTAGCTACAGCCATTCATTTGTATGTTTGCATTGGCAGCGTGCTCCAGGAGCCCACCAGGCCTCTTCTCATTAGGAATGAGGAGGGGAAACTCCCCCCTGGTGTGTGTGTGTGCATGTGTGCATGCACGCTTGTGGTTGTGCATTTGCGTGCACGGCAGAAATGGTATACACACAGGTTTATGCATACACGTCCATGTGGCAGGATTGTGTTTTGTTTGTATACAGACAGCGATTATCTACTAAGCCTAAAACTTTTGAGTAGATTAGTAGCTAGATTAGTGTTAACACCACTTTAATCTGGTAAAAGAACACTGTGCAGATGGTCTCAATGATACATTTGTTTGATGTCTCTAAAGATGAGACAACCAAGTCTGCCTAATTGATCTCACAATTAAAGGCCTCGGTTTGTATCCATTCAGAATTGTAGTGGGTTAAAGGTTTGTTGTGTTTCTCCCCCTCTCTGTGTGTGTGTGTGTGTGTGTGTGTGTGTGTGTGTGTGTGTGTGTTTATGTGTGTGTGTGTGTGTGTGTGTGTGTGTGTGTGTGTGTGTGCTCACCAGATCAGGGAAGAGCTGCGAGCCAACGGGATTGACGTCTATCCCCAGAAGGAATTTGATGAGGACGCGGAGGATAGAATGATTAATGAGAAGATCAGGGTGAGGGGATCTCACACACACACACACAAACCTGGTCATATTGAGCTTTTCGTTGGCATTTCAGGTTCCTCTCTATTCCCTGTGTGGAGGCTGTGACTTGCCAACCTTTGACCGTAAGATGGCCTTGCCTGTGACCTTTAACATCTGACTGTTCTGACTCATTCATTTACTTAGTCACATATGCTCCCACGTGTTTGTCCACTAAACGCCTGTAGTGTCAAGTTCAGCACCCTTTTTTTGACTGATCCTTGACTCCTAACCTTAAAAGTACCATAATCTCTCGACCTTTGACCTGTGCGCAGGAGATGATCCCGTTTGCTGTGGTGGGCAGCGACCAGGAGTACCAGGTCAACGGCAGGAGGCTGCTGGGGAGGAAGACCAAGTGGGGAACCATTGAAGGTACAACTCCTCCGCCCCTTCTCTCTTCTCTCTCTTCCAAAGTTTTTCTCATCCTCTCTCCACCCCTCACCTCTTTACCCTTCTTTTTTTCTTATTCACTCTTTCTCATGCTCTCTCTCCCCTATTTGTTCTTCTGTTTTCATTTCATGTTTTTAAACACTATCGCCTTGGCAGCTGGTGGCATGCACTGTAACAAACCAGAAAGTGGTTAGATTTAGGGGAAAAGGCAAAGGGGAGATGGGTAAAGACTTCACTCATTGCAGTCAGACAGTCAGTCAATCAGTTAGTCAATGAAACAATGCCTCCATTGAGTTTCCAGACTGGTGTCGTGTGCCATACAGCTGGCTCAGGCCTCCAGCTGCCACAGTGTGTCTGAAGAGGCCTGATTTGTTTTCTACATGACCCCCCCTCTCTAACACAAAGGCCACACTGTGAATGGTGACATAGGGAGTAATAAAGGTTTTGGGGAGGGAACAACTTTATGGTAGTCTGTTTAAGGTGGTCTGTTGTTCCAGATCTGAGAGAATGACAACTTGGACAGAGTAAAAAAATAGTTTAATAATAATTTTTTTTTTTTGCAAAGTTCAACTTAAGCACACAACTTTTTGTCACTGTTTTACAACCCAACTAGTAGTGTACCAACACATTGTCAGCATTGTATCTTTTCCCTTCCCATTGTAACAGCCATCCCTACTGTAGGCTGTTTTTCAATATTAATTACGTTATCTGCTCCAGACAGGAGGCACCACCTCTCTATCAAATGTCTCATAAAGGAAGTTTCATTTCCTGCGGAGTGTGCTGCGCACTGGCATCACTGGCATTGTTCTCACACACACACATACACATTCCCCATCAGGCAGAATTTGTCGAGCAATTAGTCTCATCTCTTCAGAAGGGCTTTGAGTAGATTAAATTAGCAGCAGAGATCTTGGTGGGGGCTGTTTAGTGTGGAGTAGAGGAGTCTCAGTGTTTGGGGCTGTCACAGTGAGATTACTGACTCCATCTAGTGGACCGGGGGGGAACTCGTCACAAAACATACAGTTGTCATTATTGCTGCCTCTTTTTGGGTCCACTTGCACTTACCTTATCCTATTTTGTCTGTTTTGATTGACTTTTGATTTTCCGTTCTGCCTTCTCTCCATCTACAGTTGAGAACATAGCCCACTGTGAGTTTGCCTATTTGCGGGATCTCCTCATCAGGTGAGTGATTTTGTCTCTTCATCAGTGTGTGTGTCTGTCTTCAGTTCTGTCTGTTGTTATGCTGCCCTGTGTAGCTGTGTCAGTGTCAGTCTGTTCACATATTTGTCAAGTGTGAAGGTGTGTTGTAGCCTGATATTCAGACTGAATGGCCATTTCATTATCACTCCATTATTCAGTCTGACATTGCCTCCTAGTTAGCTGTTTTCTGTGTGTGGGGGGTTGATTTTCTCCTAACCAGTCAGTTGTGACTGACAGTGACTGACATAGTGACTGACATAGTGACTGACATAGTGACTGACATAGTGACTGATGTATGCGGCCAGCAGCATATTTGCCAACTTAACCAAGAATGTCAGCAATTTTTGACAAAAGTCCCGTCTTTGCAAAGACAATATGCTGGTTAACGGAGTGATTTCAACAAATCTATTCTGCCGAATTGCCAATGAAAAATCATTGCACTAACAGTTCAAACTTTAGTCCCGCCCACAAAGGCACTGATTGGCTTGATTGCTTCTCTGAGCTAGAACAAGCCGTTGACTAGAGCAACACCAGACTCTGAATTGCTTGACAAAATCTGAAGAGTGGGCAGGACATGATTCAGGAGTCTGGAACCAGGCGAGGTGTGTTCCTTTCATGTATTGCTTCTCATTGATGTGTGTGTGTGTGTCTTTCAGGACCCATATGCAGAACATCAAGGACATCACCAGCAGCATCCATTATGAAATGTATCGTGTGCGGCGCCTCAACGAGAACAACACGGTGGTGGCCCATGCCAACGGTATCCCAGAACACCACCTTGCTGCCCACGAGATGTAGACGCCACCCGCTCCCCCTCCTCACTTCAGCCCTCCGTCACTCCTTGTCCTATGAGCCTTTGACCGTTGTCGCCAGCCTTCTGCCCCCTCCAACCCTCCACTCCAGCCTTAAGTGCCAAGCCCCCAGCACACAGGTGGGACAGACAAACTGAAAGCCTGCCAGAGGGATTTTGTTTAAGTGACTTTCAGTGGCTGAATGGACCGTTCATGTCAGTTCATTGCCTCATTAACAAACAATGCCTTCTCACTATTGTTGACAGAGTGGGGAGAGGTTACATATTCCTCAATGCGCTGCAACTTGTTTTTTTTCCTGCATCCCGGTCTTACAGTTAACCGTTGTGGTTTTACTTACTTTGCCAATAGCTTTGTATCTGCCAAATGGGACAGATTGACAGCGACATAGTCATATGTTCCAAAGTCAGAAGCGCCTTAATCAGTAACTTGTTAATATGTTCCGCTTTCACCTTTTTCAAATTGATTTTTTAGCCATACATCAACGAATTTGTGCCATAGGAATCACACACCAGTTTAATGTGGTCATACACACAGCTGTGGCAACATGGAAAAAGGTAATGCTCATCATTCCTCTTGAGCAGTACATGGTCAGTCAGTGACAAAGCATGTTGGTAGGGGCTGGTCAGCGCTTTGGCAACATGTTACACACATACAGTCATACCAGTCTGTCTGTCTGTCTGTGTGATGCATTGTAATTCAATTCTCCCATAATTAACAAAAAAAACTGGTTACCAAAGCAGCACATGATATGTTTGATTTTATCCTTTTTCCTCACAAGCAATGTTTTGCTTTTACTGTTTATGTTTGATAATGTCAAATATGGATATCATATGTCCTTGATGCCTTTTTGATTCCCAGTAATAAATGTCATTGCTTTTTAATAGTAATACCTTAAGAGTGATTTAAGATGAATAGTATTTATGCACAATATAAGATGTGAACATTTGTCATCAATTATGATCCACTTATGCAGAATGTTCACAAACAAATACACACACACACACACACACACACACACACACTCACATACTCTCCCCATTCTTGGGCCCATCATAGTGCCTTATTTATTGGAGACTGTTTGCTAGCATGTTGGTTGAAACTGGAAGGAGAACAGATCTGTTGGTGCCAATGAGGCTACATTTAGATATTTTTCAATCCTTTCCCCCACTTTTCTGGAAACAAAAACATCCAGCGATCCAGTGATGTATCCATTATTTTAATTTTTTCCCCTCTTTTCCGTAGTGTACCGATGGTTTTTGTCTGTTTGAACCATATATAACTTCCAAAGCTGCCACTGTCATGCTCTGTCCTGTATATTCTTCTGTGTTCTGAAACATTTTTGTACTGGTATTAATAATAACAATTTTTTCCTTTGATATCTTATTTTAAAGAAATAAAGATTAAAGTTGTAAATATTTACTTTCTTTGATTTATTTTTTTTATTATTTTGCAATAGTGAACATTTTTGCTTTCAAAAATGCATGCTGTATTTTTCCTGCTAGTGAATTTCACAGACGGGCTGCAGAGGAAGTAAGATGAACAGCCAGACTGTAGTAAAGGGAGTCGACTGTGAATGCATCAGCTCATATCCTGTGACGGTACACACTGCCTAGAAGACCACGCTTAAGATAATTTTCCACCACACTGGCTCCCAATAGCATTTAATCGCAGGTGTAATTCACACACTGGAGCACTTTAATTGCCATGTCATTAAGCTTTTTCTTGATTAGCCTCTGAAATCAATATGGCAGCCTGCTAGGCTGGTGCATGGCTGATTAGCACTAATCACCCAAATGCATGAGAGTGCGTGTTTTCTCCACAGTGAGAGAGAAGGGAGAAGAGGAGTCCTGAGCTCCAGACGAGGCCTTGGATCGATGTGAGGAGGTGCAGACATCAGCGTACTGAGGTACCGGGGCAGAGCAGGCTAATGGGATTGGCAGAACTGAGACTGAGCTAACATACTCTCCCTGCCACATATCACACTTGTCTGTCAATGGTCAACAAAAGTGAACTAACTGATGTTATGGGATTTGATATTTGAAGCTTAAGAAGGGCGGGGCAAGTCGTTGAGGGTTTGCAGGACTTGTGCATAGGAACTAGAGGAAAGCTTCTGTTAACGTAAAGTTAAATGTCCTCATTATTTCAGACTTATTATTTAGACTTGAAACACAAAAAGTATAAAGATATTTTTGTGATCAAGTATTTTTATTAAATCCAGTGAGTATGTTCTTGAATCATAACACACTGAGTGGTATCTATATATATACTGAGAGGGAAACAAAAAGTGACAAAGGTCCCATCTCATCTCGTTCTCAACCAAAAAGCTAAAGCTAAATGGAGAATTTGACAACACTTTGAATATGTGTGTGAGAGAAAATGAATAGTAATGCATAAAAGGAGGAATGGAAAATGCTGGTCTGAGATCAGATTGTCATAGTGAGATTTATATGGCCGTGTGACCTGACCAGTCATCAGTCAGGTCTCCCAAACTAAAAATTTCATACTGGCTTAGATGTCTGTGTGTTGCATGAGAGGCTGTGGTTATACTTTTCTTATTTCCCATTTTCCCCCATGCTGATCATTTCAAAATGGCGACTCGCTGCGTCACTTCTCAAAATGGCGTCTGCCGTCTCCCATCTCCCGCAGTCTTCAGATGGCACACGTCTGCGACACCCACGCCCCTGCCCCCTAGCGCACCCATACTCTTAACTCATAAGTTGAGACCCCCACATTCTCATACTCCTTTTCTAAACTCCCTCCCATGGGAACAAACAGGGAGAGGGAGAGAAGCAGCTGCATTTCTTCTCACACTGACCGTAGCTCGTCCCGTCCCTACCCGCCACCCACCAGTAGTCCTGTTGGCAGCCACCCAGCACTCCGCTGCCTGCCTTAATGACATTCATTAATGAGCTGCATTCTTTCTGGATACTAATGAAGTAGGGGGACTGGGAGAGAGAGATCCTGGGTTGGTTTGCTCGCAGTGTGTTTGTTTGTGTATGAGCACATGTAGGGTTATGGGTTAGATGGTGCGTGTGTGTGATTGTTTCAGAATGACTATGTGTTTGTTATGGAGATATGCGTTTTTGTATGTTCAGGTGCAACACGTAGTATATCAACACACATACATGCTCCAGATTGCAGTTGTTGTCCAATGCCAGCTGTTTTAATGCTTAGCGACACCTTAACAGCTTTGCCATACTGCTGCCAGATTGGAGTGCAGATGCACAGCCGAGTCAATAGCCCTCGCACATTAGCATGTCACCACCAGACGGAGAGACCGCTCTATCAGACATTATGGGATGGGCATTAATAGAGAGGGGCGTGGTCATTGGTCAGGCTGGCACATTGTGATGGAGGGCACCTATCAGAGCAGAGCGAGCCCTCCGGACAGGAAACTGTTTGACGAATCCTCACCCTGGCTGATGTATGACCGCATGAATATGCAAGAGATGGCTACAGTATTGTATCAATATGTTTGGGGGAGGGGAGGGCTTGGAATGGAATCGTCATTAATCGGACGCTGAGCTAGAAGTGACTTTTATATGTCTTTTACATGTGACTTTGTCTCTGCAAGGAAAATGCCTTTTGAAATTGTTCCAAAGTGATCCAAACTTACTCCATCTTAACACAGACACACTACTGTCAGTGCAGATGCTCCCTGTGAGTTGCACGCTCTCTTGCAGCATCCCTCCTTATGAAGCAGCCTAGGTAGCGGTCGGCAAACGCGTTGCAGTGCACCTCGTTACCGCATCTCGTTAGCGAGCCCGCCCAGCTCATCTGCATAGAGCCAATGTGCCACCAATTAACACCTGTTTGTAAGATGAGTATAACTATTTAGCATGCATCACGTAATTTGATTTTTTTTTTCCTCTTGATTTGTTAATTAGCGCTCTTGATTGCAAAATCTGTGGAGGTATTTTGTGCCAGTTGGACGCCTCTCGTGTGTGTGTGTGTCTGTGTGTGCGTGTGTCTGTGTAGGTGTGTGCGTATCTGTAAAGTAGGTGATCATGTTGTGCATGCATGTTTATTTGTGTTTTCTTTGTGTGTACATGCATATGTGTGTGTGACTGTGTATGCATGTCTACCTTGCACCACCCCTCTACCCCCACCCCCCCACTACGTCCCCATCTCATCCCATGGCATGTGAGTTGTTTGTCCCCCATTTGTCTCCTTCTCCTTCCTCCATCTGCTCTTTCTTTTCTCCTTTGTTTGCAGACACCTTACCCTCTTCTCCTCTCTCCCCCTCCATCCATCCCACCTCCCCTCCCTCCCTATTTCTTTCTCCGATGTCAGTTTCCGCCCCTGCTCTTGGCTCTGTGCCAGGCGCTCAGACATGCAGGGGGGAGGGGCCGCCCGCCGTATGCAAATCATCCGACTATATGCAAATCAGCCCCGCCGTTAATTAAAAGTCAGCTGCAAATTCAATTAGCTGACTGAACTGAGAGAGAGGAAATGGGTTTGCTGGGATAGATGGGTTCGGGTTCGAAAGAAAAAAATCCCGAAACGTGCGCGGGTGAGGAATCGAAAAACAAAGAAATGACGGGTGGGGGTTTGGGTGGGGGGCGAGGGTATGTAATATGGGCTTGATAAGGGGTTCCAGGGGTCACTTTATCGGGGGTAAACCGTAAAACCGTAAGCCGTCCAAGTCATGCCAGTCACTGGTCACGATATAAGAAGGCAGGGGTGTGCTGCTTTTTATACAACGCTGGCACGCTGGTTGTCATACACACTGCTAGAAAGCACTTGAGGTAGAGAGAGAGAGAGAAAGATCTAGACAGAATAAGGGAGAAGGGTGAGACAGAGAGAGAGAGAGAAGAGCATCGTTGGTAGCTCCTGCCTGTGGCTAATTACTGTGAGTAATTAAACCAGTCGGAGACGTGAGTGAACGCCGTCGTTATGGAAATGAATGCGAGGGTGTGTGTGTGTGCGTGTGTGTGTGTACGTACCTGCGTGCGTGCGTTCTTGCAACTGTGCATGCTTATGTGTATAATGTGCATGTTTTTCTGCCATGGTCTGGGAGTGAGCTTTGTGAGTTTTGGTCAGTGCCACTTCTATTTCCACTGCACTCGACTAGTCTAGGACCAGGAGATAACCTGATTGTTTAATTGCCAGCTGTTTGCGCGCGGGACAGTCGGGGCGATCACGTATTTACAGCCTTTATAAATGGATACATAGTGGATACACAGCTTTCAAGCCTTCACATGGCAACACACAGCAGATCCTAATTGGCTGCTGAGTGCCTCAGTGCCCTTCTGAGGTTTGGTTGGTGTCGTGGTGGGGCCCCATCCACTCCCCAGAGAGGGGAGTGTGTGTGTGTGTGTGTGTTTGTAGGGGGGGACAGAGTAGTCACAAGAAGGCAGTACACTTTTTACTGTGAAATATGGGAGGATGGGTGGGTGAGGTGGAGGATGGGTGGGTGAGGGTGGAGGATGGGTGGGTTCGACTCCCTAAGGGGAGTGTCATGGCACATTGCCAAGAACTCCAGAGCCTGCTGATAGAGTTGATGGATGGGAAGAATGTTGGGATGAACAGAGGGAGAGAGAGAAAATAGATGGAGGGTAAGAGGGATGGAGGAAGAGGGGTTGGAGGGAGAAATGGGGAGAGAGGAAGAAAAACAGAGGTAGTAAGATAGAAAAGGAGGGAGAGGTGAGGAAGAGATAGAGAAAGGTAAGGAGTGGGATAGAGAGAAGGAAGGAGAAGGTGGAGGTGATGGCGAGATGGAGACAGATGAGGGAAGAGAAGGGGAATGAGCATTGGATGGGGGCTAGAGAGAGATGAGGGAGAGAGAGAGGGAAGAAGAGATGGAGGGAGATAGAAAGAGATGGAGACGGAGAGCATATACAATATGTGTGTGTGTCTCTGTGTGTGTCTGTGTCTTACTGGGGCATTAATGGATGTGGAGGTGCTGTCGATGGGAAGGCCCCTTTGTTAACAGAAGAAGAGATGGAAGAGGTCCCAGTAGCAGAGTGAGCGGGGAGAAGCTCAATATTTCCTATAATTGTGTCGGTGGATAGTTGCTGCGCTGGCTTGTCCTCCAGAGGGCTCCCGATCGATATACTACTGAACTCCCGCTGCTCTGTTTATTGCAATGTCCATTTTCACACTGATTCATTCACGTGTTTTATTTCAGCCACACATGTTTTTTTTTTCCACTTCCCAAGATGCTGGGTGTACTTTGGGGAACATTTTTTCAGTAATTCAGATGAAAGGTTAAACGAAAGCATTTTATTGGAACCACATGATTTGCGTACAATTTTAAAATGGTTGGTCTTTGATGTAATGCGTCCCAGTGGGTTTCTTTTTCAGAATGCTTAAAAACAACTCTAGTTGATGGGGTGGTTCATCTGTTTTCTGTGTATCTATCATGTAGGTGACCACATTGATCTGTGAAATAAGAGCCAGTGTACGACCAGTATCCATAGCAAATGTGTGCACCCGCTTCTTAGGTCTAATCAGCCCTGGACAGTCCTGGAGGTGATTTTCTGACAGCCGTGCACAGCTTTTGCCTTCAGTACCACACATTTTTAATCAACTACTGATGTGTACCTGAGGAGAGAGGGGGGAAATGAGAGGATAATCAGTGGATTTATACTGGTCAGTGTTCATAAGAATGGTTATCATGCAGTCACCTTCTGGAGGGCATGGTCACTGTTTATCACTGCTAGTATATAGATTTTTATTGATCGACTGAGTGCTCTGAGTTTATGAGGGTGGTGTAAAATGCGAGCTCAGGTGCCATACCAAATCTTCAATAAATGCTCAGTTGGCATCTTATCTAGAAGACATGCAAACCACTGCTGAAACCATTTGGATGACCTATGTGTTGTGCATAGGAGATGTAGCAAAAGTCAAAAAAAGACGTTGAAAGAAATATGTATGGTGATGAAGTTGACAACTTGGAATCATTGTATTAGCATTGATTAGAATATGTCTAGTCCTTTAGGGGCTAAAGACTAGGAGAAACTTAATTAACCACTAGGCGCATGATGTTGAAACTGAGCGATCGATTTGTTGTTTTTCTTCATGAGCTACATATGTGCACACTTCTACTCCAACTGCAACTTTGAGAAAGAATAATTGCCCCGTGTTGGCTTTGAATGGTAGAAGTGATTATGAAGATGCTGCAGTTCTCAAGCTTAAAATAAAGTACTGCAGGTTGAGGAGTTAGGAGGACTGATGGCAAAGTAGCCAAGAGAGGCCTGATTTATGTGTGATGGGCTTATCTGCAATGTGTGTGTGTGTGTGTGTACGTGCACACACAAACGTAAGTCTGTGCACGTGTGCATGAGTGTCATCTGCATGCAGGTCTTAATGCACACCCAAAGATCCAATCTGTGTGCATGTGCCTGGGGATAATCTAAATGTGCTGCTTTAGAAAAGGACACGGTTGCCAGATTGGTGTTTGACTTTCCTGCTCAAGTCTCCTGACAGTCTGCAAATTCCATCAGAGATTCAGCGAATAAAGCCAGCCGGCTCTCTGGAAAGGGGGTTTTAAAGCCGGTTTGATGTTTGCAGCCAGGTGGGACTGCAGGTGAATAGTAATAGAGGTTAAGGATAGGAAGGATACAAGATGGAGCAGGAAAAAAAAGGGTGGTTGTTGAGAAGTGGAGTGAATTGGGAGGGGTGGGGGGTGGGGGGTGCTGTGTGTTGTGTATGTAGATCCAGCGAAGATGGAAGCTGTAATGGGACAAACAGGATGGAGGTAGGTAGGGAGAGGCCAAGTTGGAGAGAGGGGGGGGGTCACATAATAAGAAATTAATTTTCCCCCTGGTTGCACATCGGGCTTCGGCGGTGATACAGAGGAGGAGAGGTGCAGATGCTTGGATGGAGACAGACACACACACACACACACACACATACATACACAGACGCAAATGCACAAATAACTCAACTACACCGGCACGGCCCCTCCCCCACTCCTGTGCCGATAATTGGAAAAAGTAGCTCAGCGTGTAAAAGAGAAGAATGCAGGTAGGGAATAGTGTGACAGGAACTTTTGATCGCAGACTAGACTGAAAATGCTGCCTACAGTGGGGAAAAGGATACAGTAAGCGTAAGGAAAGAGAGCGAGAGAAATACACACGCGGGAAGAAACTGTGAGGGGGGGAAAAACACCCCAATTTAATTTCTGTCTACTGACTTCAAAACTGACTACAACCTAGAGTGTTGCCTCAGAATCACCCTAGACATGGAAACAGTTAATAAAGCACACGATGGCCGCCTGGGTCTCTCCGCTGTCTGTCTGACCATCTGTTTGTTCCCCAGGTTATGGAACTGCCATCAGGCGTCTACAGAGACACTGAAGACACACACACACCACACAGCACAGCACAGGTAAGTGCAGGTGTGTGTGTGTGTGTTGGCGTCGGTGTGTGTGCTAATATAATGCTTCTAAAGGTCTTTTCTACAATACAGTCCTGATTTCCCCACTGGCTGTCAGTCATATTACCAAGTTGACTGACAGTGCACAAGCCAGGATAAACCCTACACAAACCCTTAGATACAAACCCTAATTAAATGGATCTCACATCGGTAAGTCGCTTGGGACGTTATAGGAGGTATTCCATATCCTTAAAACTAAGCCAGAGCCCTCATTATGCCAAGGCCCCAATGATATTATCTATAAAAGTAAATTCCCTTATTGTCATGTGCTTTCATTTGTGCTTTTGCTCCCTCTCTGTTGCCCTCTGCCTCTTCCGTTTTCCCGCCTCTGTGTATGGGATGAAGGCCTAATATTGCTGTGTGAATGCTGACCACCCACCGCACACACACACACACACACACACACACACACACGTACAAGCTCCCCCGTGCCTGCAGCAGTCAGTCAGATATGAACCAATAAAGTCAGCCTCTCGTAGCCTGCAGAGAGAGACAGAGGGAGAACGTGCTCTTTATTAAAGGGGAAATGTTGGCACAGAGTCCCTGGGTAAACTTGCTCTCTGCTCTGCTCCACTGATCCTCTGCCTCCTCTTCCTCTCTACCTCCATCTCTGCTTTGATTGCGCTCCTGTCTCTGTAGCTCTGTGTGTGTGTGTGTGTGTGTGTGTGTGCGCTTTCCCAGATATATTCAGTATTGTAAGGCCCGGTGCACTACGTGGAAACGCTTTTTTTGTTCTGTTCAGTTTCCATACGCAGCTGTGAGGTTTCCAACAAAAAGCACTTTAGCGTTGGCTGCATTCCGCTCTGAGAGGAAGGTGGAGAGCCTCGCTACTGATCGATGACTGGCACTTCATGAAGGATAGAATTAGATGTGTGCTGCAGACAGAGGAATAAAGGAGAGAGACTGAGCATGTGTCTGAGTTAGTGTGTGTGTGAGAGAGAGAGACAAAGAGACAGAGAAACCCTGAGCGTTTTAATTACAATATTTCAGCTGTGTATTCCTCAGTCCTCCTCAGTTAAGAGACTCCACACTGCTCATTTTGCTGCTGAGTTGATGGTCACAGTATTCTGTGGTTTAATTGATGTATGTCAGTTAAAAGAGTGAAGTGGGTCTCCTGGTGGCCATATAATGCTATATCCTTAGCTATTTTTATTGTCTCTGAGTGTGATTTCTTATATTCATTCATGCGATTATCTTTTATTGTCTGTAATCTGTTACATGTTGTCTGTCTGTAATATGTTAATTGTACTGCTGCCTGTCTTGGCCAGGGCACTCTTGAAAAAGAGATTTTTAATCTCAATGAGGCTTTTTCTGGTTAAATAAATGATGTATCTGTGACTTCCTGGGTTTGAATCTGTCCTGTGACCTTTGTCCCTTGTCTTTCCACTCTCTCTCTCTCTTACATCTGTCCCATCCCTCTACTATAAACTATCACATAAGAGCAAAAATGCATTTCTAGAAATTCGACAGCACAGCGCGGACCGTGATTCGCGCTTGGCAGTGAAGTTGAAAAGGGCTGATTTTCACTTGAGAACGCAAAGCACTCGTCGCTCCTCTTGACTCGAGCGGCAAAAAAACTGCGTGCTGCCAGAATACGGGGATGAGGAATGCCATTGACCTTACGTGTCAGAATGTGACTTTGAGTGCCACGCGTCTTTAAAGGCATGAAAGCCTCTATTCTCTCTGCTCTCTTTCTCCTCCTCCTCTGTTTCAACATCTGATGGGGAGTAAAAGAGCAGGAAAGGAGAGAGAGGGCAAAAAAAAAGGTGTAATCAGATGCTAGGCTGTATATCTGCGGCCCTGAAACCATGGGGAAAAAATATTCTGTATGTAAATCTGCTCCGGATGCGAGTGTGTGTGGGTGTTTATCTGTGGTCTGTTGTGATTTAGGGGGTATGCTTCGCCTGGCTGTCCGTGGATAAATCCTTTACTGACAGCCATCCGCACATACACATATCTCTCTCTCATACACACACACCACACACACACACACACACACATGCACACACGTCCCCCTTTGCTGTGCACCTCATCTGCATGGAGCCGTGGAGATTATGCACCATGCAAATGACAAGGTCCTCTGCACAAGGTGATTTCATCTCTCTCTCTCTCTCTCTCTCTCTCTCTCTCTCTCTCTCTCTCTCTCTCTCTCTCTCTCTCTCTCTCTCTCTCTCTCTCTCTCTCTCTCTCTCTCTCTCTCTCTCTCTCTCTCAGCTGACACGGGGGGATGGGGTTGTCCTTTTGTGTTTCACCTGAGCCTGCTCATGTGTTTGTACAGTGTTAACTGTGTTGTACCTGGTCTGAACTTGCTGGATGGACTCTCTGTGACTCTCTGTGTGTTCAGTTAGGAAGAAAGCTAAATGTGTTGCACTTCCCTTCCTGTTTGGCCCGGCCAAACACTGGCCATCTGGTGTAGGGGAGTGGGCCTACTGACCCGCTGTTAATGCAGAATGTTCGTATTATTAATGATGCTGCTGCGTGTCAGGATGTATGGTGTCTGGAGGGGGCGGTGTGCACTGTGGAGAAGGGGGGGGTCGTCTATGTTTTTAACTGTCACAGACTTCTGTAGTGGCTGCTTGGGCTGCTGCTTTATGTTTACAATGTGTACTGGTGTGTGGATTGTTGCATTACGGCTTGTTGCATCGTTGCTCTATCTGTTATGTCTGGTGAGGGGGGGGTGAGCAAGTGAGTGTGTGTGTGTGGGGGGGGGTAGCATGTGTGTAGGTGCTTTGAGGGGAGTGTGAGTGTTTATGGGTACAGGGTTTTTATTATTTTGCTGCTTCAAAGTATCTTTCTCTCTTTACCTCTCCCTATCCCCCTCTCTCTCTCTCTCTCTCTCTCTCTCTCTCTCTCTCTCTCCTCTCTCTCTCTCTCTCTCTCTCTCTCTCTCTCTCTCTCTCCTAGAGATAGGGCTGTCTTTGGTTTAACTCTGTTTGTGTGTTGTTGTTTTTCTCCCTCAGGGAATTCCAAGGTGACCCTTTCCTATAAAACTTCATCCTTTATTGTATTTCTGGTATTGCCAAAAAGTCCAAAATGTTTAATACAATGATTTTGTGTGTGTGTGTGTGTGTGTGTGTGTGTTAGTGTTTGTGGGTGGTTGTTCGCATGCGTGTGTCCATCTTTGTGGCTGGCTGTCTAGCTGGCTGTCCTCATCTCTGCCTCTGTGTGTGTGTGTCTACCAGTGAATGTCAAGTCAGTGTGTGTGTGTGTGTGTGCGTGCCAGCTTGGCAGCCTATCCATTAGCCTGGTGCTAATCTATATACTGCAGAAACAAGTGGATTAGAGTTTGCCAGCCTCAACAGCCAATACCCTTTGACGGATAGTGCCCTTCACTCACACACATACACACACAAACACGCACACACACACACAAACATGCATCCACACCAACACACAACTGACTAGTTTGTCACTGTAATAATATTATTTTCCCCCACGTGAAATTAGATTTGTCTATTATGACTTGGGGCTATGTGTGTGTGTGTTTGTGTGTGTGTGTGTGTACGTGCTTGTGTTGGTTGTGAATATTTAAGATATGCCTAGCAATATTAACACAGATACTTCTTTTTTTTTTTTTTTTTTTTTAACCATTTCAACAGTATGGAGGACTGACGAGATCCCGCTCCTTTGTGTCATCACAGTGGAAAATAGCGCGCTCTTGTCTTTTTTTTTAATTCAACGAGGCTTTTAGAGCCATGCTAATGACATAAGACAGGAAGAAGGGGCAACATGGATGCTTTAATTCTTGTAAACCTCCTAATGATACTGCTTTAATGGGGAAGTATGTGGTTTTGTAATTTGGGTTATTTACAGCGCTCCTGCCCAGGTTCCATTCATTAAGGAGGACGCCCGGGTTCAAAGAGAGACAAAAGGAGGCTGTGTTGTCCTTTAAACATTGTTGAAATTGATGCAGCGATACCGCGTTACAAAGAATGAAAGCATAGAGGGCTTAGCGTGCCTCATTCTGTGGAAGGAAATCTGCATCCTATTCCCCCACTGCTGAAAACATCCTACTTACTTAGACGCTTTTCTGAGAACTCAACACCCACATGCTGCCTCTCTTGCTGCAATTAAATTGCTGTATTGAACAGTTTTTCAGGATTATGAGGGCCTGACGAAGGTTGCAGGACAGAAACCTTCCATATGTTCAATTATTTATTCTAATCACATATAAAAGAAACTGTGTTGGAGTTTAGTTGGTTAGCAAGTCCTCTACTATGCATTTACCACTAATAACACTCATATGCACAAAATACTTTTTTGAACAACCAAAAAAATGAATGTCTTAAAATAATGGTTTTATAACAACTACTGCAGGGGTTCTCAACGTGGGGTCCGGGGGACCACCAGGGGTCCTTGACTGGGTTCCAGGGGGTCCCCAGCAAATTGATGAATTGTCACCATTATTTCATTTACAAGAAGTTAACACAATTAGAGAATCTAGAAGAATTACTTTTTTGGTCATATTTCATCTCTCTGCCTACAATACAGATAGGCCAAAATCATATCTAACAATAAAAATATTCTCAGATTTGAAAATCTGGGGGTCCGTGTCATATAGTTTAATGGGTTCCTCCAGATGTTTTATATTCACTGACGCTACAATGCGCAGATAGAAAATAGTTTGGTAGCACTTTCACAGCATGTAATTCGGCATCCGGCCAAAAGGACCACATGAGAGTAGGCAGACTCTGAGAGCTTTGAAGGATACAAATCTCTATAAAGACAGAGAGGGGTTCGCAGCGCACTAAAGTTCTCTTCAGAGTTCAGCTGTGGATTTACCCAGGATTTGGGAATCCTGTAAGGAAAGAAGGAGGATTTTCTGGCTGGGATTACTAGAATCAGACAGGGGGAGACAGTGGGACTGGGAAGAAGCTGCCTCTTGTTAGACAAGAGACAGAGTTATACCTTTCTTTTCTCCTCTTATCCCGTCTTCGCTTTTCTCCTCTTCTTTCCTCTGTTCTCTAGATCTCTGCTTCTTATATTACAGATTGGAGATCAGATCACACACAAGCACATTTCAACACATTCTTTTACAAAACACAGAAGTGCTATTGCTATATTGTCACATGCTTGTTGGGGAATTCTAGGTAATGAAATTACTTCCACTTTCATGAAATGGGATTAATTCAGGCTGCAGTGATTTATATTCATTAAACATTAATTATACATATTGTATGGAATTTGATGAGGATGATGAGGGAATGTGTGTGTGTGTGTGTGTGTGCTCATTACAGGGACAGTCAACCCAAAATAGATAATATTAATAAATGGGTGTAGATAGATAGTGATACATACTGTATAGCGTGGCTGTTTATTTGCTGTGTGGGGGTTAGTCTGTTTAGCCTGTTGAGGAGCTGACAAAATGGAGGCTTACATTTCATGTTTAATGGCCATGCTGGACCTTGCCGTAGGGATATCCACAAACACACACACACACACACACACACACACACACACACACGTACACAAATAAAATCACACAGGCACACAAGACAACAGACTGGAATTGCTGAGGAGGCTGGTTTGCCTTGTGTGTGTGTGTGTGGTGTGAATATGTAAAATGTATTTTTGATGACAGTAGTTGCCCCAGTCTGTTGAGGTTTACTTCACTTCTCTGTTGGGCATCAAGAGGCAAAGTCAAGCAGGTCAGGAAGGAGACAACTCTGTATCTGTGTGCGATGAAATGTCATCATGATTTACAGCACCTGTGGAAAATCATGTCCTACAAATCATGTTGTTTCTTTTGAGCAGTATCTAATTAATGAATGTACGTGTAAGTTGTGTTATTGTGAAAATCTAACTATAACTATCATCTGTAAGTAACACCTTAGCTACAAATTTTATCAAAACACCCATAGTCCTCCTTGTGAGGACTGTGTTCTTCCTTGATTTGTCTGCATGGATTGCTGCAACACAGTGAAGTGTGGTGATGTGTGTATGGAATAACCTTCCCACTTCCCACTCCAGTCTGAGAGTCAGTGTCACTCCTGATCTATCATCGTAAAGCTCATTTTTCAAGAAGCAGTGAAGAGTCTCCTCTTCACTGAGTCTTTTCCCTGTCCTCTACTCACACTAACTTAACTGCTCTAAAAAAAATGCTTCTATATCTCCCCTTAGCTCTTACTTTGTTTTTTCCAGCACTTCTCCTTCACATAATCTTTCTACGGTCACAGTAATCCTGTCTGGGCACTCTGCTCCTGAGCCTTACACTCCTTATTGTTGCTTACTTGTAATTTTGGTGATCTGAGAATTGAAGCTTATTGTAATGTTGCACTCACTGTGAGTCGTCTTGGATAAGATATAAGCTAAATGTAAATGTGTGTAACAAAATATGTGTGATATCTGACCCGTGGAAGGAAGGACACTGCAGATGGACTTCTGTTTTTTCCGTATTTCATTACAGTACCAAGAATTCAACAGAAAGCAACACAAATTACACCCCACTGGTGCTAAACCCCACTTTCCCCTAAATCCAACAGTCTGCACACTGCTGTTTTGGAAATTTCACCGCACAGTCAATTCAGTGGCTTTATCTCTCAGCGTCTACTGGAACTCAGACAGGGGTTAATTGGGCACAGGGGCGCCTGTTTTTCTCGATGGATCTCAAGCTCTCAGTGCCTCTGCCTCTACCGTACTGTGCCTTTTAAGACCCATTAAATCATGCGTACTCTCCTTGTTTCTGTTGACCGGGCTCCGCTCTTAAGAAAATGCCTCCATTTGCAATGTAAAATACATTTCACAACAAAAGATTAATATGCCAAGGGCGTCTGGATACCAGGATTTTAAGCTTTTAACTTGCTATCGATCAGGTTTGGTGCTGTAAACATTTTAATATTTTCGATTTAATACTATGCTGCCAAAAGGTTATTTTTTACCTATTTTCATATAACTTTGTTGAATTTTTTTGAACCTGTAGACCACCGCTGCTTTTTTGTTTAATACTTCATTATGCAGATTGTTTTAAAATCTGCGCAAAGTTGCTGAGGGCTAAAGTATCCTTTACACCCGTCGGTGTAAGGGATTTGAGTCTTGGCCATTATAGTGTTAATTAAATCCAGGCCTCGGTGGAGGCATTCTCCAAACAAAGTCGTCCTGGCTTAGTTTGTTTGTTAATAATTCACACACAGTGCCCTTCCTGTGCCAGGCATTCCTCTGGCACTCCGGTTCACTTTTAAGCAAAGTCCCATGGAAGTGGTGACTCAGATACAATAGGGAGCCAAGTTTGTTTTTCAGAATCAGGAAAGGTTTTTGTCTTTGCCATTAAGCTTAATGTTTATTTTAGTTTATTAATTGTTTTTTCATGCCTCGTGTTAGTGTTAGCTTTAGGCAACTATGAACACCTTGACGGCAACTCATATCTTAATGAAAATGAAATGGAAATTAAAAATGAAAAGCTAAATTCAGAGGGCATTTTTGGTTGGAAGTCATCACTTGATGTGCAGAAGCTAACAGAATTTCTGTTTCTTCTCCTCTCTCCTCCGCTCTTCGCCTCTCTCCTCATTCCTTCTCCCCTCCTCCCCAACTTTTTCCACCTCCAAAGTACATCCTGGTAGAAGATCAGTGGTAGAGTAGGGAGGGGACCAAACAAGAAGCAGTGAAAAGTTTTGAGATGAACCATATCTTCATAAAAATAGAGAGTAGAGTGGCTTCTTCCAAATGAGCAAAGCCCAGGTTAACTTGTGGACTTCCACGGAACCTAATGGCTCTCCAAAGTGTTGTGGGCCACCAAGGTTTATTATCCTGCCATTGTTAACACGTACATTAGCCTACACTTTCAGAATGATTTCATTTTATTTCTCTCACAATATGTGTAAAACTTTAATAAGAGATAGGTGCAGAGAGTACAGTAGATGCAGGTTTGTGTACAATAGGCTATACAACAATGCACTGACTTTGCAGAATCATTGATTTCTACATAGTGTTTGTGTTTTAAGCATCATGCTTTCTTTAATTCATATATTTCCATATATGGCATCCTATGGCATTTGAATCTGTTGAGTGACAGAGCTGGTAGGGCTTGGATCTTCACTGTGAACCTGTGGTCAGTAAATATGTTGATGGCACTTCACACAGACTGTGTATCACAAGTGGAGAAGTCCTCCTCCAGCCTGTCCTTGTTTTGTCTTTGGTGAGTCCTGTTGCCTTGTTGAGCTGCTTCCTTGCTGTTCTGTAACCACTTTTCCTGCTTTGTGCTCTTGCCCCTTCATGTGCCTCAGTCACATGAGCTCTTGGCTAAATTGCGGCTTGTCGCTGTTATACCTCGCGGTGTTTGTTGTTGGTATGCAGATCTCCTCACAGAAGGAAATGAAGGAGCAGACAGCATCAGTGTAGCTGTCAAAACATTTGTTCACACATCCAAAAGTGTCTCAGTGGAGTTAAGGCCGGCCTGTCGCTCCCCCACTGCCTCCTCCTGGGTCCTCCCTTTGACTGCCGTCTGAACAGGTTTGGCCCTCTTTACAGTCTGATATCATAAATTATGGTGTGGAATCACGGCCGGAGCTGCCAAGAGGGATGCTGGGAATTGCTTGTTAGCGCATTAGATGGCAGAGAGGTGATGCAGTGTTCTCTCTTCCCGTGTTTGGCAGCTGACTGGTTGCTTGTACTTGGGAGTTCATTGTCTAAATTGCAGCGGCTGAAGTTGCCAAAGATGAAGATAGCTGAGTTTGGGTGTTTTCTTTCCAAATGAGATATCTGTTTTTCTAAGAGCCTTTTAGTTTCTTCGGCTTGTTCTTTGGGGGGGCGACACCTGCCAGGATAATGGATGACGACGCCCTGGAGAGTGGAAGGGACAGCAATTAATAGTCAGTGTCTTGAGGTCCGGAGAGCAGGACTTGGCTAACACTGTGATGTCTGTGTACCAAATGTTAAAACATTAGCCTCCAACCTTGCTCTTACCTCATACTGCCAAGTCTCAATATGCCTGATCAGGCAGTGTGCAGATGTAGTTCTGCACTAAAATGAGTCAGAGCCAGAGAGCCACAGACTCTTAGACACAGCAGAGACAGGAGCACCGCTTCCGCAAACACTTAATGCTTTTTCTTTTCTGCTTGTAGTTTTTCCATCTTGCTAATGCTTTTAATAATCATGGACATAATTTAGATTGAAAGAAATTAAAATGGCTAGTTGAGTATTGGTGTTTTCAAACACATTAGTAAACCAGTACGTCCAAAATTGGAAACTACAGCTGTTTAAGATTGTCAAAATATATATAGTAGAAAATATATAGTAAAATTGCCTCTTAAAAAGTTAAGGTTGTGCACATTATACTGGATACCTTTGTCTTGTAGTTGCTTTTGTGGTGTTTACCAGAACGTATCCTGATATTTTCTTATTTAACGGCGGGGGTGTAAAAACAATGGAGGAATCCAGCATTGTCTTTCTTTTTTTTTTTGGTTTGCCGAGGTCGAGGCTTCTTGAATTCACTGTCTGCATTTGTCTGCATGTAACACATACTATTTTTTCTAAATAACATGACAGTTTATTTTCTCTGCACAAAGAATTATATTTTTAGGGGGATTCATGTTGGATTGCTATGCATCATATCCTGCATTGTTTTTTGTCATTTATTCCTATACATCCATATTGTGCATTGTTTGTTTATGTATTTTTCATAATTTGCTTTCTATTGATAAAAGAGAAGAATACATACTGTGGCAGTGTAAAGCAATGACAGCATAAACAAAGTCTTAAACATTTTTTCATTTCATTCTATGAAGTGTCATTTTCAACATAATACACTTATGTAGTTTTAATCAATAATGTTTTGTGAAAAGAGCACGGCCTATATGATTGAACAGTACAATTCTAGGGTCAAATGTAAAGTATGCTATGTTCACAAAGGATAATCTATCAATAAGAGAGAAAGCCCAGAGATCCCAAAAGGCAGTCAGTCATATTTTAGGGCAAACATGCAGTGGCCAAGATTCTGGTATGAGCAACAGCAGATAACCAACTCATTAGCTCATTATGGAAAGCTAGGCCTAATGGTGTAAAAGCACCATATCTCTTTATTCAGTAGTATGTAAATCATCATAGAAACTAGGCTTTATCAAGTGAATACTACATTTTCATGACATTTCAAAGACATTGGTGAAGTTGTTATGCAGGATGAGGGAATTCAGACAGATGAGAAACAGAAACATTCTCATCCTAAAATGAATATATTTTTGTGTTGTTGTTTTTTTTTACTATAATATAATATAACCTCCTAATTGCTACCTTATTTTTTTTTATTTTTTAGCAAATGTCGTCTTTGTATTTTATTCTGAAAAGGTCATTCATATTTTTGTTGTGGGCCTATACCAACAACAATAACAACTACTAGTAGAGACTGTCATCAGAGTTTTCCATTACATCACTGAAACTATCTGAAACTACTGGAAAGTAAAATACCATGTGTATGATAAAACCAGGCATTGTATCCAGGCATGAAATAGGACAGCAGATACTACAGAACAGGAAGGTGTGTGTTGTACTGTACAGTGTGTACAGGCCGCACTAAATAACCCATACCCTCTGCCTCCGCTGAGGCAGGAGTCAACTTCTTGGAAAATGCCAGGGCGCTAGACAAGATGAACACTGCTTAGTTGCCAGCACACACACACACACACACACACACACACACACACACACACACACACACACACACACACTCACACGCACACAAACGCACACAAGCATAGACACACACATCTCCTCACCAAGGTGTAACTCAATTTCTCCAGCTTAATTAAGAACAGCCCACTTTGGAGCTGCCATCTCGTTTAGCTAATTAGTCATGAATATGAAATGCCAGGGTTTTAATTAGGTTGCCATTGTCAGAGAAGGAAAGCGAAAGAGAGAGAGAGAAATCACACACCAATTTTCCTTTCTCGCTTGGCCACACTTTATATTATAAAGACCTTGTAGGAATGTGATTTGATTCCTTTGTAACAATCAGTAAGTTGTAGGAGAGTACATGCAGCTTTACGTTTATTCTCATCGTGTGCAGTGGATTTTACAAGGATTTTGTGAATAAAATTGCTGATATTTGTTTAATGGCTTTATTTAATATTTAATTTAAATTCTTGTTCAGTTAGAAATACATTTCTTACATTTGGTGTGAAATGTGAATATTAGCTTTTCACACCATATAATTTAAAGAACCTGGCAACACTCAGCACCAGGCTAAGGCGCATACCAGTCAGAGCAATAATATTATAACATTTATTTATAGAGCACTCCTGAATACTGTTACAAAGTGTTTTACAAAATGAATAAAAATGTAAGCAATAAATAAAAATGTGAACAAAAACATGAATGAATAAATAAAGAACAAACTAGAATAAAACATTTACCAACACACGGGATGTGGTGTAACAATTCCCTGTGCTGTAACACAGAGGCTGCTGCTTCACTTCAGGCTGCCCCATCGTAAATGTACAGGTCCAACAGACGAGCTGCACCGCTCACTAATCAGCTAATCTAAATGTTACGGGGTTGAGTGTGTGAGTGTGGAGTCACTGGGGTTATCAACTGGGCATCTTCCACCGTTCAGCAGTGCTTCATAGAGTCACCAGCCTCCATATCCGCTCTCAGCAGACTCAACACAGCTTCACCACTGGGTTTAGGGAGGGTTAGGAATAAGATCATGCTACCAACCAAATATCCCAACATACTAATAAAACTAATATATCAGCAAACATAATTCCACCAAACATGCAAACACTACAATACATAAGATAACATACACTACCAGTCAAAAGTTTGGACACAAACATTTTTTCTTTTTCTTTTTTTTAATTTTCACATTTTAGAATAATAATAAAAACATCAAAACTATGAAATAGCAAATGCAGTTGTGACCAAAAAAAGTTACATCAAAATATCATATATTTAAGATTCTTTAAAGTAGATGCCCTTTGCCTTGATGGAAAGGCAAAGGCTTTGGAAAGAAATTCACACACAGGCATCAACTTCACTATTTATATTTGTCTAAGAAACAAATTTCAAGCATTTAAGAATAAGCCTTTAGATCAAAATGGCTTTAATATTATGAAAAACATTGTACATTCAATCAAAAATGTGTGGTTGGCTGGTTCAGGAGCCCTGATGGAGAAAGCTCAATCACCCTTAAGTCTTCAGTCTAGACTGCGAAGCGGCCAAGAGAGCGCTGCCTGAGGATCACAGGCTCATAAGGGGTTAAAAGCTCAGATATAGCTAGGCGCTCGTTCAAAACGTGCCTTAAAGGTGATCAAAAAGGTGGATCATGTGCTGTTCTTTCTGTAGACTGTAATCTGGATTCTCTGCTGGGTAAAACAGGTGTACAGGGAATTGTAATAATCAAGGGAACAAAAAAAAGCATGGATGATAGTTTCCAGGTGATTAGAAGACAAAAAAAGATCTAATTTTGGAAAGTCTCCTGACTTGTACAAAACACGACTGCACAACTGTTTGAGTTTATCTTCCTCTCTCTCTCTCTTTCTCTCTCTCCCACCTTTTCTATCTTTTTCACTGTAAACCATCAAATGATCACACATAGGGCACATAGGCACAGAGGGTTTGGCAGGCAGCGGTGGGCAGGTAGAGGGGTCTGGGGTCTGCTCTGTGGTTGGTAATTAGATTGATTAAGGCTGAGCTGGCACTGGGGACACGAAGACAGGGAGTGGGAAATGGAGATGGATGAGCCTGTGGGGCTGCGGCTACGAGATAGGAATGGTGAATAGGGCTCATCTCAGAGAGCTGGCTGGCTGTCTGGCTGCTGCGGCGAGAAGAATGGGCCGTTCGGCTAATCCCCTCTCCATCCCCAATCTGCGCCCAGGCTCAGCCGGGCCGAGATTCAGTCCCACTAAGGATGGTGTGTTTGTCTTTTTTGATTGGTTCGAAGGACTCTTCTTTTGTGTTTTCCTTTTATTCTTGTGCTCTGTCACTGTCTGTCTCTTTCTCTTCCTCATAGTGACTATTTATCTAAATGTGATTGCAGAGGCAAGCTGGCACTCAGCATCCTTACATGCACGCGCACACACACACACACACACTGCTGTGAGAATGTGTGAGGAGGAAAACAGGTGGGCTCAGTGTGTGCCCAGCGCTCCCCACGGAGTACATGTTTGATCAGAGAGAGAATGATAGAGAGAATGAGAGAGTGTATGAGAGAGAGAGAGAGACATGGATTATTACTTCTGTCTCTAGGCAAAGCTCCACCAAGCCACAACTTCCTTAGTCAACATCAAATCTCGAGGCTGGGACTGCTAGGTGTTTTCCAGCCTTTTTAAATGACCATGTGGGGGGAAGTGAGCGTCCCACACATGGCATTTCACCCAGCTAACACCATCAACCGCACAACGTGTGCCAACGAAAACCTGCGTCACCTGTAAGAGAGAACTTGGAAGCGTCTTAAAATAGGCTCGCTTGTGTGTAACGTACGTTACCAGGGAAACGGCTCTAGTTAGCATACGCTCCCCATCGTGGGACCAAACAAAAGGGCAATTAACTCACTGCCGGTCCGGGCCTCGGTACAATTAAACCTGGTGAGGGGTTAGGTAGAGCTCAGAAGATCATGGCTGGACTGATTGGGGGGGGGTTACTGATGGAGATAGACACACAGAGAAGGAGGGCTTACACAAAGTCCTTAGATCCCCACGGTAATAAGCCCACTGAGCTCTAGACGTCTCTGCATAGCCAACCTTTAGACCAAGCAGTAAGCACGTTATTACATATTTAAATAATGCACAAACAGCTGCAAATATCAAAAGAAGTCTAAGACGTAGACCACTACTTTTAAACCCTATGTAGCCTCAGTTTAGCCTAGACATCTATAACCATTTACATGTCTTTTAAATGGCTGATTGGCATAAATTGCTCAGTGAGAGGAATGACCTCTGGAATTAGACTACCCAAGTCTGGAAATATGTGGATTTGTTGTGAATGTAGAGGGTGTGGTCGGGGGGTGTAAGGTGGTGAGTGTGGTCCGATGCAAACTGAAACACTGTGTATGAATGTTGGTTGATCCCATATCTATAGTTTTGTAAGCAGCACGTCGATGAACACACTCGTAATACATTATTCATGGGCTCATTCGGAGAAGGTGGCGAAGGTATGCAGGTGTGCAATCTGAGAGGAATGCAGGAAATGTAAAGGTGGAGAGAGATGCAGAATAGAGGGAACAGGAGTTTGAAGCGGTGTTTTGTTCCTGCCCTTCTAACAGGAGAGGTGTGTTATCAATCTGAATGTCTCTTAGGAACTCTCATTCAATCAGCTGAGCTCAGAGCTGATTTAATGGCAAGGTCTCAGCCTTCCATTCATCACCCGAATGAAAGGCCTGTGCAGTGCCGAAAATTAATACAAGCATATCGTAGGTGTGTGTGTGTGTGTGTGTGTGTGTGTGTGTGTGTGTGTGTGTGTGTGTGTGTGTGTGTGTGTGTGTGTGTGTGTGTGTGTGTGTGTGTGTGTGTGTGTGTGTGTGTGTGTGTGTGTGTGTGTGTGAACTTGCAAATATTGTCTAAAGGGAAAGATGGTCTAAATATCCTCTCTCTCTCACTCTCTCTCTCTCTGTCTGTCTCTCTCTCTCCCACACACACACACACACACACACAAACACATACACCAACTCCTGCTGCACCGAAATTAAAATTATAATGGTTATTGATCTGTGGTTTATAAATAACCCCCTTGTTCATCATCCTTTTAACACCCTCCCTACTTTTTCACCCTCTCTCACTCTCTCTCTCTCTCCCCGTCTTTCCCATTCAAGCTCTCTCAATGGGAGCACACACACACACACACAATCAGCGACACCCCAGGCTATGAATTGAGCTTGTATTTTATTTATTTGCTACAAAAGCCACTGCAGGCTTTCATTGACAATAGGCAATGATGTAATCAAATCATATTTGTCAGTAGAGAGCTGACAACAAAGAGACTGAGCTTCATCCAAAGGAAGCTGCAGACACAAATGTAACAGAGCGCTGAAAAGAGAACAACTCTTTTCGTAGAATTCAAAAGGCGTTTCAAAGTAAATTGTCTGATTTTAGACTAGAAACTCTTTGTGGATTGTTTCACAACTAGAGCTTGGTTTCTTCACCTGTGGGTTGGGGCCCAAAGTGGGTCGCAGGTTCATCTCTGTTGGGTCCCCACGTGACAAAATGATTATAATGGTATTGGTAATACATTTTAGGAATCAGCTCATAGAAAAGCCTTTCCTTCTGGAAATGTGCAAGGCTTGGGTGGCAGCCTTATTGGTTATTGATCAGCTGCTGTCAGGGTTACAAGGTCAGGGGTCGTGTCTGGGCTGGTCTGTCTGAGGCCCTGACCTCTGACCTCTGACCTCTGACCTCTCCACAGCCTCCCAGGGGAGTCTGGGATGGAAGAGGTGAAATGGGTGTTGATGAAAAGAACGTACTACTGACTGATGTGCGCCTACTGTTTTAATCCTTTGGAAAGACTGAACGAAAATGTCTTTCTGAAGCATGTCAGTCGATGGGATTTTATTATCTTCTTCAAAGTGATGAAAGTGGTGTGTGTGTGTGTGTTTTCAGACCATGTGTTTAGTTTAGATACAGGCATTTGTGGACTCACTGTATTCATTTCATTTCTTTGACATTCTCTCTTCCTCTCACTCTCTGTTTCTCTCTCTCGCCCCCCCTCTCTCTCACAGACACACACACACATACCTACCTTTATTTATCCTTGCCGCTGCAGGAGAGGATGTGATAAGAGAGCATCATCCTCGTAGCATATGAAGTGCGGAACGGCGTACTGTTGGAAACTGGTGTTCATTGTCAATTCATGTTCCTGCGACTTAAAGGTCATGTCATCAAATAAAGCCCCCCCCAAAGCAGATAACAGTGAAACGAGTAAAGGCTGGGGAACAAAGAGCACAGCCCTTCTCCCCTCACCCCTCTCTTTCTTCTCCTCTGTCTCCTCCACCCTTTATCTGTTAATGAAGCGCAATCCTCTCAAGAGCACAAGCGCCGGGATTTGTCAAGTTATCACAGGCTCAACTCTCTCCTGTTCTTTTATTTTACCACTCCTGTGTTTTCTGCTAGTCTGTCGGACTGTCTGTCTGCATTTTAAGTTCACATTAGTTCATATTATGAGTGTCCTCTCTCGCGCTCTTTCTCACTCTCTCTTTATCTTGTAACTCTCACTCTCCTGTTTGACTTTCATCCTATGACCCTCTTTTTGATCCTCTCTCTCTCTCTCTCTCTCTCTCTCTCTCTGTTTCTCTGTCTCTGCTGCAGTTGTTACTGGTGAGGATCAGAGTGGAAGGAGTGGAGCCCACCATCAGGTCACATTTCATTCTGTCTGCAAGTATCACCTAGAATACTGCTTACAATGTTGTTTTGCAGAGCGTGTTTATCACAAGCAACTGTCTGAAAAAATCACTGTATTGGATTCCACACGCAAATACTGCATGATATTTGCTGCTAATGGTATTAACTATAGCCTGGCGGATGCATAATCACAGAAATGTGATTTTCATGGACTTATTTCCATGAATATAATCTACTCTTCTATTGCACCTCACACACACCCCATTAATTGGATTGAATCTGGAACAATGTAATTTCAGATAGATATTAAAAGATGCAAAATTGCATAATTGTGTTGCTTGTATAACAATAGTTTTGGCTCACGGTGATAATATTATGAGCAGCTCAATCCACCTCAGGTCTCCCCTCACCCACCACAATACAGTATGCTAATGATGCTACACTAACAGCCACAATAAAAGTAATGATGATTACCGTGGCGATGGGGGTAGTAACAATAACAAACGCTGTGATGTATAGTAAATTATAACAACCCTCCCTGTCATAATTGCATAGTTAATTCACATTTTTATTCAGGGTTAGGAAAATTGGCTCACTGTGTTTTGATGCTATGTAAAACTGTGTGTGTGTGTGTGTGTGTGATGCAAATAAGCCTATTGTAACCTATATTGAGGACTGGAGCTTCCATGTGGAGATTTTATGTTTATTAGATTTTGTATAATGCTGCATGCATGACGTGTGTATGTGCTTGTGTGTGTATGCATGTGTGTGTGTCTGCATGTGTACTGTATGTCAGCCTATATCTCTGTCCAATATTCTATTCTATTCTATTCTATTCTATTCTATTCTATTCTATTCTATTCTATTCTATTCTATTCTATTCTATCTATTCTAAAATTTTGGGGAATTTTGGAGTATAATATGCCGGGTTTGGGAATGCATTTGTGTGTGTTGGAGTGTTTGAGAATAAATAGGGAAAATATTTTAGAATAAATGGATGTGTGACCCAATATCAATACAGTAATGACAGATAGATGATGGATAATGTCAGTCACCTGTAGGTGGCAGTGTATCTTACTGTGTGTGTGTGTGTGTGTGTGTGTGTGTGTGTGTGTGTGTGGGGTGTGTGCCTGCATGTCTTGGAGTGTGAATGCATCTGCGCGTGTGCAATTGTGCATTCATGCACAGTAGTGTGTGCATGTGCATGAGTGCTGATAGCGTACGCTGTGATGCCGCTGCGGCCCGGTCGGAGCTGCGTGGCTGTCTGATCATTTCTGCAGCATTCTGACGTTTTGTCATGTTGAGCGTTCAGAGCGTCCCAGGAGGGAGCCGCACATGACAGCCGCCAAGGGCTGTCCAATTGACTGATTTGTGTTGGGACACACACTATCACCCCACACACTACGCTGTTGACACACAGACAAATATATGTGTACCCACACAGACACACACACACATCTCGCCTGTGGGTCTGTCACAGCTCCCCAGAGAGGCTCCTGGGCTTGGTTTTATTGCCTGTATTGATCGTGGCTCTGGCTGTGTAGAGGGATCAATATGTGGATTATAGGAGGGAGTATCTCTTACTGCTAGCTAGAAACCCCCCACTTCATTCACACTCAGCACCTGATCACAACTGTGTGTGTGTGTGTGTGTGTGTGTGTGTGTGTGTGTGAGTCAGAGAGATAGAGATAGAGAGAGTGAGGAGATGCATGAATTCACATCCCGGAGCATGTATGTCTGTGTATGACAGCGGGGAGAGAGAGACAGAGAGAGAGGATGAGATGGATGCACTCTGCATCCAAACGAATCGTATTCAAATGAAGGCAGGCAGTCTGCCATGCAGCCTCACCAGCGTCTGCTCAGCCTCTCCTCTCACGACTCCCTCCCCCAACACAGATACTGGCACTGCCCCCCCCCCCTCCACCCCCCAATACCCCACACTCTCTGCCTATATCTACATATCTACAGTAATTGACATTTTCCATTTGGCAGGTTCTGTATCTCCTGCCCTCCATTTCTATGGCAACCAGCGGTGGGGGCCTCAGCTGAGTGAGTTAGCTGTGCCCCTTGGGCCAAGGCATCTAGCTGGCTGCCTGCTCCAAAAAGCTGACAAGAGCACAGGGGGTTTTACTGCCCATTTAATAAGGTAAATAGTCAGACAGCCCCAAATAGCCCCTAATAACGCCTAATTCTATTAAGGCTACTAATTATCACCCTGCAAGCTACTTGGTGGACAAAAAATGCATATTTCAACAAAAGCTGACACACCTAGATAGATTTATTTTGACTAACAGAGGGTTAATGAAATGATTTCTTTTTAATTTCCTTTCCCTGTTCAATACGAGCACTAATCTAAAAAATATCTCTTACTGTAGACAAAGTATTAGGCTTTCATTGCAAAGAACTACATGACTTGAACAAGTAATGGATTTGTTCACATGAAGATGGTCTGAGTGATTTACTACTTCAGTCCTCCCTCCACGTGGTTAAGGTCTGCAGAAGATTCTTCTTCTCTCCTTGAAACTGTTGATGGGGGAATGGCACATTGTACACTCCGAAAGGAAATGAAGCAATATCTATTCTGGATAAAACATGATTATCTCATCTTCGCTCAATATTTGCAAAGAACAGATGATTTGAAATGTAACTATATTACAAGAAAATACGTTCAGTGAGGGTTACTTTCCCCTGAGCAGTGATTTTGTTTGAGTAGGTGACACATTTTTCAAACGGTGGATATCTGATGTTAGAATGAAACTCTTCAAATACGCTGTGGATGTGCTTTCAGGCCGATATGGAAATGAATATGGTAATACGGATGTTGTCTCATGTATTTAACTTTAAAGAGATGAAGAGAGATTTCCATTTTTTTGTGTCCCCACTCCCACACACACTCACACTCTTTTCCTCGCTCTCAATACCTTTTCTTCTCCTCTCACATTTTTGCTTGTTCTTCTCCTGGATCGTCCCAGATACTCCTGTGTACCTAATACTCATTACTCTTTCTCTCTTTCTCTTTCATAGCATCTCTCTCCTTGTTTCTCACTCTCTCTCTCTATTTCCCTTCACTTCACTCTCTCTCTCTCTGTCGCTCACACTCACCTTGTCTCTGCCTCTCTCTCTCACTTTTCTTACCGTTATTGAAAAGAGTGGAGACGGGGTGAGAGTAAAGGGGCTGTCCCTGCAGCTCGGGCTGTAGTGCAGCAATTAGCGGCTTGAGAGCTTGTCAGGGTAACAGTGGAACACACACACGCACACACACACACACTGCACACACACAGTGCCCTCCCACTCCCAATGAAGACATCAAAGGTATTTGTATGTGAAAGAGGGGAAGAGAGGAGAGGAAGGGGCGAGGTCTTGGTGAGTGAATGCATTAACAAGAAAACAGTCTGGGTGCTTGAGATGGAAAAAAGCAGCTTTTGTAGGTTGCTGAGGGCGGTGGATAATAGTGCAAATGGACTAAGATTTAACAGCACTTTTCAGCAGCCGTTGTTCCTTTTCACATGTGTGTGAGGCTGCTGGTGTTGGTGCCTATGTGTGGATAATGACTGCATCTGTCAGTGTGGGTTTCACTTTTCTGCTGTCTTTCTCACAGCAGGATACCAACAGCAGGATCTCTCTCTCTCTCTCTCTCTCTCTCTCTCTCTCCCTCTCTCTCTCTCTCCCTCTCTCTCTCTCTCTCTCAGTTTGTGTGTTTGTGAGGAACAGCACAGAATCAAACTGTTGCGTTGTTGGAACTGTAGAAGCATGACAGGAGGTACTTGACATGTAAAGGACCATGACAACACTAATGACAAATGTACATATGTGCATGTGCATATGATTTTCATCGTAGAATATGTTAGGATATTCTGTATCACATTGACAAACACAAAAGCACTATGCTCTTCATCGCCTGTACAGAATAGCAGACACACAAGCACACACACATACCAACCACATCCTTCTAACTCATACACAAATACCTATAATAAGGAAAATATTTTGCTTTTTCCTCGTAACTGTCTGGTACTTTCCAGTGTTTATCCAGCCCTGCCTGTTGTGCTGGGTTTATCTCCTGATTAAATGGCCAGCCCTCTGCAGCCGTCTGCAGCAGCGGCCCTTCTCAACCTCATCTGATATAAAAAGGGGATAGATATTGTACAGAATTTGACAGCCTCACAAACAGCTTTACTGCTCCTTGTCTCGCTGAACATAGTGTGTGTGTGTGTGTGTGTGTGTGTGTGTGTGTGTGTGTGTGTGTGTGTGTGTTTGTGTTTGTGCATTCATACATCAAATGCAGCATGTGTGTGCAGTGAATATTTGTGTTTGCCCCGCTCTGGCATGGCCATAACTCACCCTAATATCTTCTTAAGGAGGGGGGCCTTAAAGAGCCGCAGACAGAAGTCTGCTGGGCTGGCAGGAGGGAGGGAAGGGACTGGGAGGTAAGACAGATGTGAGGCGAGGTAGTGGAGGCTGATGGAGCGGGACGACACACACAGGAAAAGGAGGGTTCTTTGGTTAGGGCAGTAGTGCTATACAGACCTGTAATAACTCTGATTTGTTCAAATAAAAAACTGGCCAATCAGAAATGGAAAAAAAAACTGTGCAGTTCATAAAAAGCAATTTTAATATTGCAGATCTGGAACATTTTGTGTACTCCTAAGTGGTTCTTTGATGGTTTTTAATTGTGTGCCATCGTGACCCAAGAGTCTGCAGGTTTCATTCCAACCAAACACTACAGCAGCTGATTTCACTGATTAGTTCCTCCTCTCTGGTTGGAGTTGCAAATCAGTGAAATGAGCTGGTGTACTGTTTGAAGTAGAATGAAGACCTGCATACTCTTGGGTCACGATGGCACATGGCTGAAAACCACTCCTTCTTAGCACCATAAAACTTTCTATGCAGAACCATTTGAGCATGGTGCAATGATGAATGTTCTTTATAGCACCAAAAATGGTGTGAAGCTAAAGAAAATAACCCCTTTCTTTGACTACATAGAACCCTTTTTGTTGAGAGTATATCAGGATAGAGAATGGGAATGGGGAGTAAGGTGGATGGAACTGGGAGGATGTAGGCCGGAGGGTGGTGGGGAGAGGAGTGAGGATAAGAAAGGGAAGGATGGAGGGAAAGAGGAACAGAGGGGCAGCCAGAGAGGGAGGATGGGGATGGGATGCAGGTTTGAAAGATAGATACTGAGGCTGAGGCTGAGGCTAGGACCGAGGGGGGTGGGGGGCGGGGTGGAGAATGGAGAATATCATAATATCATCATAATATCATCGATACAAGGGCAGTATGCACTCCCGATGGAAATCAAGACTCTTACTTGTTAGTTTGTGTGTGTGTGTATGTGTGTGTGTGTGTGTCCATCCCTCCACCCCCACACACAGGCGGTCTCAGGGGAGGGTAAGTGTATTGCTAGCTGTGTGATTTACAGAGTTAGAGGAATAGATGTCATTAAGCTGCACTTTGCAGATGCTACTGTACACACATACCTCCTGTCCAGATATCTGTGGTCTCAGACTCAATATTGTCCTATTCTCAGTTCATTTTGTCATTTAGATAGTTATCTATTTATTCTCATTTCATTCATTTTTTCTTTCATTACAAAACCAACGGGTTTACTTCAAAAGTAAATAATGTATCTGGCTAATAGTATGATCTAGTACTTCCCTACAATTAAGTGCCATGGTCTTGAAAAACACTTGACTCCCTCTTATCTTGGCCTTGACCTCATTTGGCCTGGTGTCCACTCAGACTAGGCTAAGGTGCTTTCAGCTGCAGCCCATCACACACACAAACACCTCATTTAGCAAAAAGGCAAAGGGCATTTCCAGTTAGGGCATTATTTAATCCATAAATCTGTGTCTATGTACTGTATGAAAATCAAATGTCTATATCGGCAAATGCTAAACCTGATCAGACCTAATTAAATTCCTCCCCATAACATGATCTTAATCTGTTAGTCGTATCTATCACTTTATTGTCTCTCATCTTAACTCATTGCATTTCTGGCTCCTCTATCACACCCCTCTTCTCTCACTATCTGCTTCTCTCTCTGTGTGTGTGTGTGTGTGTGTCTCTCTCTCTCTCTCTCTCTCTCTCTCTCTCTCTCTCTCTCTCTCTCTCTCTCTCTCTCTCTCTCTCTCTCTCTCTCTCTGAGTCTCTCTCTCTCCCTCTCTGAGTCTCTCTCTCTCCCTCTCTCCCCCTCTCTCTGTCTCTGAGTCTCTCTTGCTCTCTCTCTCCCTCTCTGTCTCTTTCTCTCTCCCTCTCTCTCTCTCTCTCTCTCTCTCTCTCTCTCTCTCTCTCTCTGGGGAGCAGGCCTAGGGCATTATGTGCTGCTATGAATGATTCATCGCCCTCTGTAGTGTATGTGCTCGGACTAGAAAACAAGGAGAGAGAGCGAAGTGGATGGGGGGAGGAAGAGGAGATGAGGTGACAGGAGAGAGAGAGAGAGAACATAGCTAGAGGTGGAGGACAGCAGCAGGGACTGTGAAGGAGAGACACAGAGAAATGATGTGAGGTATTGAGTAAAACAACAATGAGAGGATATTTTTTGTGACTAAAACATTATTTTTAGAAAAATATTTTTTAACTTGTTTCCTTGCCTTGATGACAATCTGCACTTTCAATGTCAAAAGATTTCTGAAATGAATATTCGCATTACTCTTTAGTGGAGCACAATCCTCAGGATGTTAATTGTAATTAGTCACCCTTGCAAAATCACCTCACATCCTCCCATTAATCTGAATACATTTCCAACTTGTTTTCTTCTTTCTCTCATCCACTCTATCCCTCCTCCCATTCCTTCTCTACCAGGAACGGAAATAATTCCCCTGAAAAACCCCTCTCATCCACTCATAACCACTCATAAATTCATAACCACTCATTCCCGTGCAGAAAACACTCCATATTCCCCCCCAAGATCGGCCGGCCCTTGAAACAACGTTATCTTTCCTCATCTAATTTCCCACGACCTGGCGTAGATTATCTGCCAGATAATTAAGACCTGCTGAATAATTAAGTGGACAATAACGCTAATTCATGAATAATATATATGTTTATGATGGCGGGGCATAGATAGCGGTTGCTGCGGTGTTGGCAGGAAGATTGATGCCGTGGCCTAGATAGGATCTCTCCAGTGAGGGGATGCTGCCGACTGCCATGCTGCCCATATTCATTAGGCCACTGTCATTGGCTTTTGTGTGTAATGACATATTTATGTATAATTTACAGGCACGTCCCAAGGCAGAGGTGGCATACGCGTGGGAACGGAATGAATGGGTTTCTTGGCACGAGCCATAAGGGGTTTTGCTTTATGATGCTGCATTCACATAGGTTGTGACTGATCGATTTCTCACTCAATGCATTTTTACTGCATTTTTATTCCTCTCTCTCTCTATCTCTCTCTCTCTCCCTCTCTCTCTCTCTATTGATCTCTCTAATGCTCTCTTTTTCATTCGCGCTCACATGTGCACACACTGATCCTATGTGTTTGTGTGTGCTAAAGTGCAAGTGAGTGTGTGTACTTGAGCATGTAGTGGTATGTGTGTGTACATTTATCCCAGCGGCCTGCTGTAATAAATGAGGTGTCAGTGTGTGTTCTGTCAGATAGACTGCTGGTGATTGGTGGACTAGACAGTAGGCTTTAAGTTTGTCTGCACAGAGAAGCATGTGAGACCAATAGACACTATCGCTATGCATTGCAATGAAGGAGGTTTGTGTGGATGAACATGCATGTGCTGTGTGAGACACCTGTGCATGTGTATGAGGACTGTGTGCTTTAGCCTCAAAAACCATGAAACAATCCTCTTCTCCACCACTGTCCTCGCCCTTTTAGCTCACCCCACCCCTTCCCATCCCATCCCAGCCCAGCCCAGCCCAGCGCAGCAGAGCCTGTAGCACTCCAGCCAGTTTGATTACATTTCCGATTAGAGTTGTGGCCAAGCGGTGGTGAATTATGCCTGAGCTGTTACCTTGCTGTAGCTGCTGGGGGAATGAGGCAGTTCGCCCCACTGCCGCTGACCTTGGAGGTCACTCACAGGAAGGAGACATTCATCACTCTGACACACGGATGCTGTGGGGAGGAGAGGAGAGGAGAGGAGTGGGTGTGTGTGTGTGTTTGTGTGTGTGCTTGTGTGTGTGTGTGTGTGTGTGTGTGTGTAGCAACCAGTAACCCCCATACTACACTATTATTCCCTCCAACACTTCTGTGCTCTTCAGTAGGGCTAAAGTACTGGCTGTACTGTAGCCCAAGATGTGCAACGCATACCTCATTGTTCCCTTATTGCATTGAACTAGTTAACCTATAGCCATTCAGCCTGTTGACAGGGTCGGGTTGTACAGGAATACTTGTATTGACATTATTCTAAATATATAATATAACTATATTCCGTTAAATTACCTAAAAATAAATAATGCATTGTGATTCTAGATACTTGTGAAAAATGAGAGGATTACCTCTGGGAATACTTTTAGTGAAAGGAGAAACTCAGGCGGCCGTTTAAATAGTAGCAGCCGTTCTATATCTTTATAAAATGTGGCACAGAAAAGAGTTTCCATGCAAACCTGAATTTAATTTCCTGACCTAACTTTTTAATTTTTCCAATTTTTCTTATCTGTAGGCCTACATTTATACCTCAAATATGGCAAAGTAATCTGAAACTAACATACATTACTGAGTTTGTTTAGTCCCTTAGATGACATCACTAATAACAATTTTGATGAGGTAACTGTAATGGAATACGTTTTAAAGTAACCTGCCCAACCCTGAATTTGTGATCTGTGATGTTTTTTAATCCCTTGTTAATGTGATTGCGCCCATGGCATGATGGTTTTACATACACTGGCATTCTTTCTTTCCTCATGAAAAAGGGATTGCGCCCCCCCCCCCCCCTCTCTCTCTCCCTCTTTGTCTCTCCGTTTCTCTCCTGCTTTCTGTGCATATAATCACAAATGGCAGACAAATATCGACCCCGGCCATTGTGGCCCAAGTGTCTATTTGCTCAGTAGAAAAGGCTCATTATGTTGTAGCAGATTGATATCTCTGCCCCCAAGGATTGCAATTGCATCTCAAATGAAAAAAGAAACAATCATGGCTGCTGGTGGGGCCACATTTTAGCACTTAGCGCCACTTGTCCCACTCCACCCCCTCCACCCCCACCCCAAACATCAGAGTGACCTTGGCAGGTGCGGTCAGCGATGGGAGGCCCTGTCTTTGAAGAATGGCAAAGAGACAAGGCTTTGATGGCATGTCACTATGCCTTCTCTTCCTACCTCTGTCTAGTCTCTCTGGAAGATATGTTGTGCTTTGTGTGTGTGTGTGTGTGTGTGTGTGTGTGTGTGTGTGTGTGTGTGTGTGTGTTTACCTGAGTATATATTCAGGTTTCATTTTTGCATGGCTTGAAGGTGGCAGCACTTTCGAGGTGGTCTTGATGCTTCCCTTACATGGACTCTCTTCACATCTTCTGGGTCAGATGTGATGACAGAAAGGATGGAGGTAAAAACAACAAACTGGCAGAGAGGATCAGAGTACAGAGAAATAGGGAGAGAGAGAGAGAGAGAGAGAGAGAAGGAGCGAGACAGCAAATTAATGTTTGCCGGAGCTTAATTGTTCATTTGAATCCATAAAGGCACACAATTATGTTTATGCGTGCCATAAATCTGATTAGCGCTGAGTGCTGCTTTGCAAACACAATAGAGTCTGTATGGGGGCTAATGCCCACATGGCTAGCATGTCTGATTAGCCACAAAGCACCATCACTTATCTCTCTTTCTATTACCGCGCAATCTATGAAGTGAAGTATGATGATGTATCACTCAAACTAATCGCACAGCCTTTTCTTACTCAAAGCACAAACATCAATGAGAAATGCTTTAAAATGACAGCCGTGCTGAAAGGGAGACATTTAGTCAGTCTGTGACCCAATTTGTCGTGCTTGTTTAAAGGGGCTGTGGCGGAGGCATCGCTTACTGAAAATGACATTGTCAGCAATCTTGTTATTTTTTGTTTTATCTGCTTATCACGCATGCTTATTTGTGAAACAAATTGAAGGATCTATGCGTTTAGGCTGTGACAGAGAAAGATTTGTGCTGCTTAACGTCTTGCCTTGTAGAATATAGAGTATCACAGCTTTCCATTTATTCCTCTACTTCCTTCAGCTCCTCTTACTTACACTTAGGTCCTCCAATTTCCCAGCATCCCCTACAAATTGTTGCTTGCTCCCTCACACCCTTGATTGTGGAGAGCTAAATCTGCTGTGTGAGTGTATGGGTAAGAAGTAGTAGAGGGAAGTATGTGTAAGATGAATGTGTAAGGAGATAATGGACAGAGAGAACACTTACCAGGTGAGAACTGAGAGCAAACTGCAAGGCAAAAGTGTGAAAGAGGTGTGGATGAGGAGGAGGAGGGGTGAGGAAGATCACTGGCTATAAGCAGCTAGGCCAAATGATGGAGGGGAATCAGGACAGAATGACTGAATGAGTTAGACCTGTTTCTCAACAAGTTTGACGCTGGGACTCCATGCCGGCTCCCCAAACCCCCCAGCTGTGCAGGCTGGCTCAGCACCCCGATGTTCTCAACGACTATTCGGTGACACCGACATCGCGCATAATGAAGACCTTCGAGAGCCTGGTAGCGCAGCGCCTTCGGACCCCTGCTGATGGACCCCATGGATGCACTGAAACACTGTGGTGTTGGACATATTTCCTGTAAGTCACAGTAAACCCAGGAACAACGTCAGGAATGGATGATAGGCTAGTTGACGAGGAAAAGTCACTTCAAAGAGTTTCAGTGAGAACTGTGTCCATTTGGCAGCTTTATAATGAGCTCCAATGAGAGACGAATTTGTCATTCTGATAATATATTCCAAAAACACACATATTGATGCATATTGGAGATAAGGATCCTATGGTAAAGGTGCCTTCCCCTAGAGGTGTTACTGTACATATAGTCTAGAAACCAATATGAGGGTTGGATTGGGTTTGTTTGGGGTCAGATTTGGCCTTTAGGCGGCGAGGAAAGGAAACCACATCCGATTCCTGCTCACCATGTCCTTGTATGCGCCGAGGATGGCGGCGGCGATGATGCCCAGGAACAAGCCCAACACGTTGAGCACGACAGACGCCCACAGCAGGCGCTGCAGGTGGATCGCATCCCAGCAGCTGTTCACCCCTGTGAACTCATAGTAGTATGCATAGCGGTCTGGGCTAGAGATGGAAGAGAGGAGTGTAAGCTGAATCATCTGAATCGAGGATAGTGCAAACATGACACACACACATACACACAAAGATTCACTCTCTAATGTGTTCAATGGGTTCAGGTGGACCCTAATGTGCATAGTCCTTACTCCGACGGCCTCCAGTGCATCTCACCTGTTACAGTTGTACAGGTAGCAGCAGTAGCAGGTGTTGCTCCTCACTTTCAGCTTGCATGAAGTGTCGAGTGAACGGCACGTCACCTGCGGTTTTAGAGGTCTAATGAGTTTAAGAAGTGCGTTGAGCATCATTCATTTGTAAAAGCTTCATCAGCCCTATGAAAACAGATACATCAGCCACACAATCAGTAATTGGCTGCAGTTTGGACAAATAAATATAGGAGTGTATTCTTCTTTATGACTGTTAATTTAATTTGGTTTGATGAAGAGTAGTCTGGATAGCATCCAGATTGCATTATGTTGCTCAAGGCTATCTACAGTGTTGTCACTGTACCAGCAAATCTCTGCAGTAACATCTTTTGACCACTAGATGGCGCTACACACTCGGTGAAACCACCATGTCTGTTCTGCTCCAAAACACTGCAAAAGTGCACAGTATAACACTCCATTAACCCAAAACCCATTTATCTAAAACCATACAGACCCTAAACCTAACACACATTATTGAAAACTCATATAAAGCAAACATAAAGCAGCGTGTAGGAAGGGGAAGATATGCCTCATAACTTTCACAGGCAGAAGTAAAGGCTATCTTCAAGCCACAAGTACAATCTTGTTCAATATTCTCTATTCTCTACACTTGTTCATAAATTTGTTGATTTAGAAATTCCTCCAGATGTTTGTGCAAGATAAGCCATGGTATACGTGTGTGTGTGTGTGTGTGTGTGAGTGAGTGTGTGTGTGTCTGTGATTCAATGTATGTAGGCTCAGAATCACCTCAGTATAGTAGTTGTCATAGACGTAACTAGATCCACTGGCGTAAAACCTACATCTGCCCTCCAGCAAAGGTCCTCTATCCTGTGTGAGCATCAGAGAAAGATGAGCAAGAAAGCAAAGTGGAGACATTATGATACATGATAGGTTATGATACAGTTGGATGACATATAAGCTAATAAAACATTCAAAGCAGCTACAGAACTAATCAAATAATGTTATAATGTTATTATATATCTGTGTATGTAAGTATGTAAGACTTTATTTATATTGCACCTTTCCAAGCAAGAGTTACAAAATGCTTTACAGAAGGAAATAAAACAAGAGGCAAGTTAAGAAAAAACTGAAAATTAAAACCGATAACCCTTTAGAGTGCATCTCAGTTGTTTAAGGGTCTTGATGATGTAGTGTGTTGTGTCTGGTGTACTGTATAGAGCACATGTTTGTCTGTGTATACCAATGTGTTTAGTAGAAGAAGCGCGCTAATCCAAACCCTGAAGACATGGAGTTTTACAACGTGGGACTGGTCAGAACGGTCCAGTGCTCTGGAATACACGACCTACAGTATTAAAAATTCATAGGACTTTGTTTAACATGGGACTAATCAAAATACTTTGAATTTTTTGTCGTTTAAAGTTTAAAGGTGCAATAAATAAGATTTGTACTGTCCCACAGCACAAAATGACCATAATATATCTATGGGGGTTTGATAGGGCTATTGATCAACACCAGTGACTCGACAATTACTACACCAGGTGCTGAATTGTCTTGCTTTTAAAACTGACTTTTAAAACTGGCCTGTACTCTGATTTGGACCCCACACCCACCCCCTCCTTTTCAAATGCTCAAAGTAGCATCATTGCTCAAAGCCACAGTATTATTACAGTATTTTGCATCATGGTATATTACCTCTTCACTAGATGTTTCTGATGAAGCTCTGCTCTAATTAGCTAGCTTGTGTCAATACCTGTCAATATTGCTGCACTTCCTTGGTCTCCAATAGAGGCTATTAATAGTCTTAGACTCATTAATACCCCTTTAATTTATTTAAATACTAAATTAGAATTAGACTTGTAATTGTTTTACATTTTAAACAGATGGCCGACCAGATAGGATTTGGGGCAAGAGGCCCGTAAGTCAGTTGGCAGTTGATTAGCTCGCCCTAAGTTTAATCAAAATTTAGCAAGCTGATGTGACAAAGTGAGGTGCATTGGTATGCATGCACACATCCCAAAACACCCTGCACATCCTCAGCTCTGCATATTCTAGTTATTATGCCCAGGGTCAATTCAGATATCTGTGGTTCTGATAAATGTGCAGGTCTGGATGACCCAGTTCCCCTTCAAAACAACCAGACTGTGTATTGATTTAAAGGGGCACTTCACCGAAAAGCAAGCTGATTTGTTATAGACATAATCTCAGATCTATCCTGAAACAGTTTTGCACAAATTAATTTGAGTTAGGCTACTGACACTTATTTAGTGATAATACAACTCACTGCAATGAAAATGTTAGTAGACTAAAGAATCTTTCTAAGAAAATCAATTGCACCAAAATCTGGGATGAAATACAGTTGAAGATGTATTGAAAGAAGACGTATTATAGGTGAAATACCCCCTTAAGTTTGGGTATGAGTTATCTTTGACTTGGAGAAAGATGGGGAATTTTTAGCTGAATGTTTGCCCCAGATTTTCAGACGACCCAGCATGCCGCAGGTCGGGCTGTGAGATGGATCAGTCTGGTCTAACTGTCCAGTGGTGAGTCATGATGGAGCGGCGGTGACAGTTCTGTCTGATTGCATCCACAAAGTTTCATTAGGAAAACCTGACTCCTGCGGTGTGTTCTGTATGTGTGTATGTGGGTACTGTAAGTGCGGTATCTCTTTACGTGGCATGGGCACCATTAATGAAATCCTTGTGTGTTTATGTGATTAAAATTCAATATGTGAGTGTATGGGTGAGGTTGTGTGTGACTGTGTGCTTGTTTAGAAGAGAAAAAAGGTAATTCGTTTTATTTGCTTTCTTTCAACCAAAGCATGTGAATCTGTGCGTTAAAGTGTGATACGTACTATGAACTCTGCAGCGATGATCCCGTCCACAATGGCACAGAAGAAAGATGCGATGACTCCAATACTAATGAATACGATGGCCGCCATGAGCTGGGGGGGGGGGGGGGGGCAGAAGAAGAGTAGATTTGGGTAGATTTATGAGCAATTATTTATAAAAAACAAAGTAGTTCCACATAACACAAAATTAAGAAGCGAACAAAATTTAAGTGGTATAGACATTGATTATTTGAATGTCAGCCTGTGATTTGCATTCACAATTTAAGTCAAAATTTTCTCATAAACACAAAACACACACACATACACACACACACACACACACACACGTACATAAGCTCCCTTGGTCTCTCTCCTGGTGTGTGTTCTGATTGGCTGACTGCGGTGTCTGGGGCGCAGGACAATAAAGAAAATGTACAGCTTCTTGCTCTGCCAACCCAGAGGTGCTTTGTGGGTAATTTACAGACACAGAGGCAACGTGGGACAGAGGGACAACCTTTTGTACCAGCAAGGTCAATCTAATTCCCCCAATCTGATACACACACACACACTAACAGACATATACACACACACACACACACACACACACACACACACTAACAGACACACACATGGGCCTAGATAGAACAGTAAAAAAGATTGTTGCCTTATCTCACATCAGTAGATCAAACTCCTTACTTTTCAATTAAGTCTTTCTGTCTGTCTGAATGAGGCCTATATGGTATAATCTGTTTTCATAATACATACTACAATTCAATCATCTGACATCAATCAATACCACACACACACACACACACACACACACTCACCTATCACCTGCCTCACCACTCTCTCTTCAACCCTCTCTTGTTTAAGTCTTATAGATACATTTTTTTTACTGTAAGATAAAGTGACATTCTCACATAACACACACACACATGCACACACGTGCACATGTCAACTGCTACAACCCAAAGCCCAGCAGACCCAGCTGGCTGATCACAGATGTCTGATCATAAAGTTTATCGTTCAGCATCCTTTACTGCCTGGCCAATCCCTCCTCCAGGACTGGACCTGAGATAACTAATGAAACTCTCTCTCACTCTCTTTTCTCTTTCTCTGTTTCTCTCTCTCTCGCTCTCTCTCTCTCTCTATTTCTCTCTCTCTCGCTCTCACTCTCTCTCTCTCTTTGTCTCTTGTTCTCTCTTCTCACTGCTTCCCTCGCTATGTCAACCCTATGTCTTTCTGTCTGTCTGTCTGTCCATATAAGCCCGCATGTATGTATGCATCTATCTATCTATCTAT